>NC_050466.1:17996784-18249497 GCF_903995425.1 Onychomys torridus
TGTGTAGCATCCACACTCCAGGACAGGCCCCTACATTCAGGCCTAGGAGTAGTTGACCAACAGAGAACAAACTCAGCGGGTTTTTGTGAGATTTTTGTTTTGTTCTGTTTTTGTTTGATTGCTTTGTTTTTCACTTGTTTTGCTTTTCATTTTTTTTTTTAATGAAAGACAAAGAAAGAACATGACGTTGGGAAGGTAGGATCTAGAAGGAATTGGGGGAGGGGAAAGAATAAGCTCAAAATATATTGTATGAAACAAATAAATACATAAAGTAGAATAGTGTTAAAGAAAGGAAGGAAGGAAGCCAGGTGGTGGTGGCGCACCCCTTTAATCCTAGCACTCGGGAGGCAGAGGCAAGCGGATCTCTGTGAGTTTGAGGCCAGCCTGGGCTACAGAGTGAGTTCCACAAAAGGCACCAAAGCTACACAGAGAAACCCTGTCTTGATAAACCAAAAAAAACAAACAAAAAAAAGGAAGGAAAGAAAGAGGGAAGGAAGGAAGAAGGAAATGAAGGAAGGAAGGAAGAAAGCTGGGCAGTGATGGCGCATGCCTTTCATTCTAGCACTTGGGAGGCAGAGGCAGGCAGATCTCTATGAGTTCCAGGATAGCCAAGACTGTTACACAGAGAAACCCTGAGAGAGAGAGAGAGAGAGAGAGAGAGAGAGAGAGAGAGAGAGAGAGAGAGAAATAAAGGAAGGAAGGAAGGAAGGAAGGAAGGAAGGAAGGAAGGAAGGAAGGAAGAGTAAAAGCCAGTGAGGTAGTTTAGCAGATAAAGGCACTTCCCAACAAACCTGCATCCTGAGTTTCATCCCTAGGACCCACCTGGTGGACAAAGAGAAGCAACATCTGCAAATTTTCCCTGGACACTCATGAGCATGCAGCATATGCTCGAGAGGAAATAAATGTAAAATTATTATTATTATTATTATTATTATTATTATTATTATTGTATTGTGTGAGTGTGTGTGTGTGCTATGGCTTGAGTGTGGAGGTCAGAGGACAACTTTGTGGAACCGGTCCTCTCCTTCCATCTTTCCATGGATTCCAAGGCTGGACCTTAGGTCATCAGGCTTGCACAGTACTTTACCTGCTAAGCCATCTTGCTGCCTCTCCCAAGCCCCCAAATTTTAAGATGTACACAATAATTGTGCATGTTTATGGGGTACATTATGATCTATTTTTGAGACAGAATCTCACTGTATCCCAGGCTAGCCTCAAATTCTTGATCCTCCTGCTTCAGTTTCCTGAGTGTTGAGATGAGAGATACACCCCCTCCCCTGGATGTTCCAAGTGTCATACAGGCACACAACGTATAAAGATGAAATTGGGGCAGTTAGAGTATCTGCCACTTCAACATCTATATAACCTCTCCCCGCTCAAGAATTTCTGAAACCAAAGCTCAATAGGCCACTGCATGATTTCGAACTGTTTAATCTGGTACTTGGCTGTAGATAGAACCCAAGCTCCCCCCAGGACTGGAGGCTCCCATGACCTAGCTCCTGGATATTTCCCCAGACTCTCCCCCATCTTCATTACTTCCTCAGGCATCACCCCCAGTACATCCCCTTTCTACAGTCCTGGTCCAATGAGTGACTTTCAGTTCCCTAAAGTCTCCCGGCATTCTCCAGACTGCCCTTCTCACGGTCTACTTCCTCTGCTTGGCCACATCACGAAGACTCCACACTTCACAGCCTTGTTCCCAAATCTAACGCCTCTTCAGCCTTCGGGGTTCTGCATGCTCTTCCTCAGCCCCTTCCATGTTCAAGACAGATTCCTAAGCACCCAGTGCCTTCCTCAGAACGGGGCGGCGGGGGGGGGGGGGGGGGGGGGGGACGGACGATGGATGAGTGTTCTCTGTCTTTGACCTTCTCTGCCCCTATGCAGACAAGGAGCCCATGCCAGCGTAAGATGAGCTACAGCTTTGTCATCTGTGGTGGGGCTTTTGGGAAGAGAAAAGAGGAGCTGGAGGTGCCTGATCTTGACTCCAGATGCCAGGGCTTTTTGATTCAATGACACAGCTGTTTTGGGGTGGGTTATTTGTTATTTCCCCTTGGGAAAACCCTAAGAAGGATCACTTTTCCCTTCCCTCCTGCTGTTCCCCTCCCTCTTCAGTCTGTAACCCAATTTGGTCCCAAACAAGGATTCTCCTGCTTCAGCCTCCAGAGCACTGAGATGACAGCCCCCACACCTAGCTGGGATCCCTGTTTCTATGAAGCACAACATTTTTTTTTCTTATTCTTTTTTTTTCTTTATTAAGAAATTTTTTTTTATTCATTTTACATACCAACCACAGATTCCCCTCTCATCCCTCCTCCCCGCTCCCGCCTTCCTCCCCCAACCCACCTCCATCCCCTCCTCTGAAAAGGTAAGGCCTCCCATGGGGAGCCAGCAAAGCCTGGTATATTCAGTTGAGGTTGGGCAGTGGTGGCACACGCCTTTAATCCCAGCACTCCAGAGGCAGAGGCAGGCGAATCTCTGTGAGTTGAAGGCCAACCTGGGCTACAGAGTGAGTTCCGGGAAAGGCGCAAAGCTACACAGAGAAACCCTGTCTCAAAAAACCAAAAAAAAAAAAAAAGAATATTCAGTTGAGGCAGGACCAAGCTCCTCCCCCTGCTTCAACATCAAGGGTGAGCAAGGTGTCCCACCATAGGTAATGGACTCCAGAAAGCCAGATCATGCACCAGGGATGGATCCTGATCCTACTGCCAGGGGTGCACTTATGCAGATCAAGCTCCACAACTGTCTTGCCCATGCAGAGGGCCTGGTCCAGTCCCATGGAGGCTCCCCAGGGGCTGGTCTAAATTTCATGAGTTCCTACTAGTTTGGTTTGGTTGTCTCTGTAGGTTTCCCCATCATAATCTTGACTCCCCTCCCCCTTGCTCATAGAATCCCTCCCTCCCTCTCTTCAGCTAGACTCCCTGAGCTTGGCCTGGTGCTTGGCTGTGGATCTCTGCATCAAGAAGCACAATATTAAATGCACATTCAGAGTCACAAATGTGGCTTCAAGGTTCATGTTTCTTAGAGCTTGGGCAGCAAACCCAATCAATGTCCTCACTTCAAACAGGAAAGCTAGCCAGGTGCCGTGGCCTGGAACTGTAATCCAAGTATAGCATAGGCAAAGGACCACCAGTCAGGGGCCCACTGATAGTGAGACCCCACCTCAAAAAAAACCAATCAGGTGGCACATGCCTTTAATCCCAGCACTCGGGAGGCAGAGGCAGGCGGATCTCTGTGAGTTCGAGGCCAGCCTGCTCTACAAAGCGAGTTCCAGGAAAGACACAAAGCTACACAGAGAAACCCTGTCTTGAAAAACCAAAAAAAAAAATTATTTAGGGTTTGGGGATTTAGCTCAGTGGTAGAGCACTTGCCTAGCAAGCGCAAGGCCCTGGGTTCAATCCTCAGCTCCCGTAAAAAAAAAAAAAAAAAAAAAAAAAAGCCGGAAAGCCAGGCTATGTTGGCGCATGCCTGTAATCCCAGCACTCAGGAGGCAGAGGCAGGTGGATCTCTGTGAGTTTGAGGCCAGCCTGGTCTACAAAGCAAGTTCCAGGACAGCCTCCAAAGCTACAGAGAAACCCTGTCTGGAAAAACCAAAAAAAAAAAAAAAAAAAAAAAAGAAAAGAAAAAAGAAAAAAAAATCAAATGAAGAAACTTTCAAGTCCCAGCTTGTTCGTGGCAGGCTAGGCATATCTGGACTCAATCTCAATTTTCTTTTCTCTCCCCTCTCCTTTCTCTCTCTCCCAAGTACCCCAGGTTAGCGTCAAATTCATGATGTAGGAATAGCCTTGAATTTCTGGTCCTCTGCCTTCCTTTCCTGAGTGCTTAGATTACATGTATGTGCCACCAAGACCCAGTTTATGTGGTGTTGGGGATTGAACTCAGGGCTCTGAGCATGGTAAGTAAAAATTATATGAACTAAGCTCCATCCCCAGCTGATATTAGTGTGTGGTGCATACCTATAATTCCAGCACTCAGGAGGCAGAGGCTGGAGGATCAGAAGTTTAAGGTCATCCTTGACTACAGACTGAGTTCAAGGCCAGCCAGGGCTATACAAGACCCAGTTTCAAAGTTTTTCCCTGCCAAAAAGAATTTCCTGATGGCCAATATAGATCATCAAGTTAAACACAGAGCTTTGTGTGTTCTGTGGTTCCCAGGCCCATAAAGTGGTTCCAAGTTGTCTTGGAGTTTCTATTGCTGAGGAAACACCATGACTAAAAAGCAAGTTGGGGAGAAAACGGTGTATTTGGCTTACACTTCCACATTGCTGTTCATCACTGAAGGAAGTCAGGACAGGAACCTGGAGGCAGGAGCTGATGGAAAGGCCACATAGGGAAGCTTCTTACTGGCTTGCTCCCCATGACTTGCTCAGTCTGCTTTCTTTTTTTCTTTTTTCTTTTTTTAAAGGTTTATTTATTGTGTATACAGTGTTCTGCCTGCAGGCCAGAAGAGGGCGCTAGATCTCATTACAGATGGGTGGGAGCCACCATGTGGGTGCTGGGAATTGAACTCAGGACTTCTGGAAGAACAGCCAGTGCTCTTAACTGCTGAGCCATCTCTCCAGCCCCAGCCTGCTTTCTTATAGAACCCACGACCAGCAGCCCAGGGATGGCATCACCCACAATGGACTGGCCCCTTCCCCATCAATAGCTAAATAAGAAAATACCTGGGCTGGAGAGATGGCTCAGAGGTTAAGAGCACCAACTGCTTGCTCTTCCAGAGGTCCTGAGTTCAATTCCCAGCACCCACATAGTGGCTCACAACCATCTGTAATGAAATCTGGCACCCTCTTCTGTGTACATAATAAATAAATAAATCTTTAAAAAGAAAAGAAAAGAAAAGAAAATACCCTACAGCTAGGTCTTATGGAGGCATTTTTTCAATTAAGGTTCCTCCTTTCAGATAACTCTAATTTGTATGTCAAGTTGCCATAAGACTAGCCAGTTATATGTATATATAACCCAAGTTATAGATTCTAGGCCCAAGTCTCCTGGGACACTCAGTCAAGCCAGTTGCCACCTGAATAACAAGTGTTTTGAGGTTACCGGGGAACAAGAAGCTGAAGCCACATGGATATGTTTGGGAGGATCAGAGGCCATATAAAGAAACAGAAAAGGCCAAGAAAAATGAAGCACACAGTGGTATGTGTATGAAGAAACCATCTTGGAAGTGAATTCTGCAGGCTGGGCAGCACCACTAACCCCAAGCCAAAGCACACAGCCAAGGCCAACCTGAGTCCTTGACCCCCAAAATGATGATGACAAAAAAAAAAATCTTTGTTCTGGGCCATTGTGGTTTGGAATAATCTGTTGCACAGACACAGATAAATACAGCACACTATCTTCTGTATGGTAAAAGGCATAGATAGCAAGAGCACATACTGTTTCCAGCAGTCTTCAAAATGCAAGCAAAATGCTATCTCCTCAAGCACAAAGGTTTTGTTTGTATAAAGCATTTCCAATCTGAAAAGTCCTAAGTTAAATTCTAAGTATACAGGTATGAATATACAAACATATGTGGCAGGACAGGCTCCAAAGCTACACAGAGAAACCCTGTCTGGGGTGGGTAGGGGGTGGGAACCATATGTGGATGTCACTATCAAAATGAAAATATGTAATACTTCACACAAGATACATAGACTGCTTCCAAGTCTGCCAATCTACCACCCTCACACTTTTAGTCAATTTTTTTTTTCCAGAGCTGAGGATCGAACCCAGGGCCTTGGGCTTGCTACGCAAGCGCTCTGCCACTGAGCTAAATCCCCAACCCCTCCCCCTCATACTTTTACATTTAAAATATATGAAGTTTAGCTGGCTCAAACCTGTAATCCCAGCACTAAGAAAAATCGCCGAGTTTCAGGCCAGCCTGGACTGCAGAGTAGGTCTATCTAGTCTGTGCTAATGGAGTGAGCCTTGTCTGGTAGATGACATGGTGATGATGGTGTATGAGCTCCAGACAATTGCCATTGCCCCTGTATTCCCTATCATGGTACTTAAAATACCACAAATATTGATGAAATAATCTCTTTAATCAGGTCTTTGTTTTCCTTTTCTTGTTGTTGTTATTCTGAGACAAGGGCTCATGTTGTAGCTCAGGCTGGCCTCAAACTAAAAGCATAGTCAAGGATGGCCCGAATTCCTGAGCCTCTTGCTTTTATTGTCCTGGTGCTAGGATTACAGGTGTATGCTACCACACATAGGTCTATGCTTTTCAAGCTGTAAAATTGACTTAGTGGAACGCAAACCACATTTTTTTGATGAAATAGAAATATACGATGTATTACATACAAGTATTAAATGAAGATATAAAGGTTGGGCTGGCGAGTGGCTCAGTAGCAGGAGTTCTCGATACCCAAGCAAGAGGACCTGAGTTCAGATCCCAGCACCTATGTAAAAAGGAGAAACATGGGTGTCCAAACCCACACCTGTAACTCTAACACTGAGACAGGAGGATGCTGGGGTATTGGCCTTCAGCCTAGCTTCAGGTTTCAGCGAGAGACTCTGTCTCAAATGAGTAAGACATACAGTAATAGAGTGGGACACCCAACATATTCCTACATACACACACATATACACAAAAACTGTGAAATTTCCTGAAAAGAAGGTAATACAGCTAGATATGGTGGTGCACACCTTTAATCCCAGCACTCAGAAGGCAGAGTCAGGCGGATCTCTGTGAGTTCAAGCCTGGGCTACAGAGTGAGTTCCAGGAAAGGTGCAAAAGCTACACAGAGAAACCCTGTCTCGAGGGGAAAAAAACCCCAAAAGATGAACAAAACCAAAAATATCATCAAAAACAAGTAAACAATGATCAAAAGAACACAGTTTTAGCCAGGAATAGTGGCCACACTTGGAATCCTAACACTTAGAGGTGAAGGCAGGAAGATTAAGATGAACACACACACACACACACACACACACACACACACACACACACTACACACACACACACCACACACACACTACACACACACACACCACACACACACACCCTCACACACCACATACACACACACACCACATACACACACACCACATACACACACACACACACACACACACACACACACACACACGCACGCACACACCACATACACACACACACCACACACCACACACACCCCACACACACACCACATACACACACACCACATACACACACACACCACATACACACACACACCACACACCACACACACCCCACACACACACCACATACACACACACCACATACACACACACACCACATACACATACACACACCACACACACTCACCCAAGCGCACACACACACACACACACACACACACACACGCACGCACGCACACACCACATACACACACACACCACACACCACACACACCCCACACACACACCACATACACACACACCACATACACACACACCACATACACACACACACACCACATACACACACACACACACACACACACACACACACACACACACACACACACGGTTTGGGGAGGGGAAGAAGGCAGAGAGAAAAAGCATGAGAGAAAGAGAAAGAAAGCACCAGAGAGCCAGAGAGGTACCAGAGCCAGAGGTTTGGTTTCATTAGGGTCAGGTCACAACTGAGAGGAAGAGATGAAGACAGCAGAAAGAGGGTGGCTTGGTAGAAGAGTGCTTGGCTAGTATCCACGATGGTCCTGGGTTCCATCACCAGCTTCAAAAGAAGGAAGAGGAGGAGAAAGAGGAGGAGGAGGAGGAGGAGGAGGAGGAGGAGGGAATTTCCATATACCCTACATCCAGATTCCTAAAATTGCTTTATTAGTTCTTTTTGTCTCTCTGTGTATATGTACTGTTTAGACTCATTTACCACCATGTCTCACAATAGGAAATGTCTACACACACACACACGCATACGCACACGCACATGCACATGCACACGCACACATAGCACTGTTTATACTCCATCAAATTACAAGTCTCAGAGAAGACTGAGAAACAGGTGTCAGGCCAATGTAAAAAGGAGTCACAAAGGCTCCCTCTGGAGGTCGCAGCTCAAGATGACACTTTGAAACTGAGTCTCTTGGCAGAGATAACATTTGATTCCAGTGTCTTCCCTTTTTCTTTTCTTGTTTCCTTTCTTTTTCTTTTTTTTTAAATGTATTTTTCTTTTTAGAAATGTAGCTAGAGCTGGCCTCAAACGCTTCATCCTCTTCCTCTGGGACTGTAGGCTTGTGTCAGCACAGCAGCCTCAGCTTTTACTTGCCACAAGTCCAAATCCAAAGGTGCCAAGCCCGGCAACATTTTGATCCCCTGTGTCCACATGACAGAGAACAGATTCCTGCAGGTTTCCTCTGTCCTTCACTTGTGTGCCCTAGCATATGTGTGTATGTGTGTGACATACCCATCATAAAATAAAAGTAATACAAAAATTTTAAAGGGCATGTTTTCTTCAAATCCAACCAGTATGCCAGATGGTGGTGGTGCACACCTTTAATCCCAGCACTCGGGAGGCAGAGGCAGGCAGATCTCTGTGAGTTCAAGGCCAGCCTGGTCTACAGGGTGGCTACACAGAGAAATCCTGTCCTGAAAATCAACAAAAAGACACTAAATCCCACAGTCCATAACTTAACTGGTGTCAGGATTTATTCCTTTTATTTCATATGGCATCTTTCCCACATGCCAGCATCCTTAGGAGCCTCTGAAATACCCGGCCTGCCTTAAATAAAGGTCAACATAAATGACCATAGAAAGCACAAAGAGAACAGAAAGCAAAGAGCCAATGGCAAAGGGCCAGAGAGGGAAGGCATCTCTCCTAGCCACGCATGGCCAGCACACAAGGAAGACTCTTGCCCTTGCCCAGGCCTGCTCAGCCCAACCTAGCCTATTTACAGGCCAGTTTACACTTGCCCAGTCCTTCAGCCACAGCCCGTTGGCTCTTCACCCAACTTGAGCCAATGGGGTTTTCCTCCCAAAATCTACTGTTAGGATCTAGTGATTTCAGCCCATTTCTACTTCTCACATGACCTGAGGCTAGAGAGTTCATATCAGTCTTGTGCTGGGAGAAGCAGAGGGACAACAGTGAAGAAACTGAGCAGGAAATGGGCCTAAGGAGAGCAAGCACCCTGCTTGACTTTTCCATGGCTTTGTTTTCTGTTCGTGCTTCTTCTGGAAGCCTAGCTCAACCTTGCTCTCTGGTTCCATGAAACAACTTTTTTCTTAAAGGTTTATTTTGAAGTATGTGCATGTGTGTGTATGTGCATGAGTTTAGGCACATGGAATGTACGCAGGCACCTGCTGAAACCTGAAGACAGTGTTAGATCCCCTGGAGCTGGAATTACAGGTGGTCATGAGCCACCTGCAGTGGGTCCTGGGAACTGAACTCCTTCTAAAAAGAAAGAGCAGCAAGTCCTCTAAATGGTGAGTCATCTCTTCAACCCTCTTAAAAAGTTTCTGTTGGCATATATCTATGATACATAAGGAATTTCATTCTGACATGTGTATAATGTATTTTGATTATATTCACCTTCACTACCTTCTCGTTCCCCTCCCACTTGTGCTGATCCCCTTCTTCTTCTACATATTTGTTAATTTTTTTATTGGTGATCCAAGAGTTTAATTAGGGTTACTTACAGGAGCACTAGGCAACTCACCAGTGGCTATACCACTGAAGAAAGTCTCTCTTTCCCCCAGCATCCTTTAACTACTAATTGATCCCCAGGGAGGGGTTGGGTCTCATGACACACACACACACACACACACACACACACACACACACACACACACACACACACCCGCCATGATGGAATGTCAATAGGCCCGAACTTGGGCTAGTCTTAAGTAAGCCATCACAGTTGCTTCGAATTCAAGAGGACAAGGAGCAGTGCGTGGTCAAATGAATATTTAATTCTATCATTCAGGAGAATCTCTGTGAGTTCAAGGCCAATCTGGTCTAGATATCAAGCTTCAGGACAACAGGACCACATAGAGAGACCCTGTCTCAAAATAAATGAATGAACGAACAAATAAATAAACAAACAAACAAATAAATAAAATGCTTGTGGCTCCAAGAGGACCCAGGTTTGCCAGCATCCACATCCTAGAGGACCCAAGCTTGTTTCTGAGCATTCACATCAGTAAACTTACAAACTACAGCTCTAAGGGATCTCACACTCTCTTCTGGCATCCATAGACATCAGCACATGTATCATACACGTAAACACATACACAAAAAACATTTTTTTTTTGGTTTCTTGAGACAGGGTTTCTCTGTGTAGCTTTGTGCCTTTCCTGGATCTCGCTCTGTAGAACAGGCTGGCCTCGAACTCACAAAGATCCACCTGGCTCTGCCTCCCTAGTGCTGGGATTAAAGGCGTACACCACCACCACCTGGCTAATATCTTTTTTTTTTTTTGGAGCTGAGGATCGAACCTAGGGCCTTGTGCTTGCTAGGCAAGAGTTCTACCACTGAGCTAAATCCCCAACCCAACATTTTTTAATTAAAAATAAATGCCTGCTCATCATGGAAAATATAATTTCTTTGTAATAAAGTACAATATCATCATGTCTATATAGTCTGGGAAATACAAAAATGAAAACTGGTTGGGCGGTGGTGGTGCACGCCTTTAATCCCAGCACTCGGGAGGCAGAGGCAGGCGGATCTCTGTGAGTTCGAGGCCAGCCTGGTCTACAAATCGAGATCCAGGAAAGGCGCAAAACTACACAGAGAAACCCTGTCTTGAAAAACAAAACAAAACAAAAAAATGAAAACTGAATCATGTTATAAATATGTACACATTTTGAGCAAAAGATACGTTCAATAATGTTCACATCTGCACTATTCATAAAGACTATCCAGGCATGGTTATTTTGTATTGTGATACCAGCTACTGTTGCTAGGGAGGCCAACTCAGGAAGATCACTGGAGTTCAAGACCTTGACACAAGCCTGGGTAATGTAGTAAGACCTGTCTCAAAGAAAGAAAAATGATTGCTACTTTAGTCACTGTGTACATGTGCATTAATGCACACATTTTATATTATAGCTCACTTGCAAGCTCATCTCTTCATTCACCCATGCTCCCATTCACTCATCTGCTTATTCAATTGACTGAGTAACTTTTTCTACTAGTTGCTGATATGTGAAAACAAACATCAGCATGCAAGCCATCCCCTTGTGTCTCTCCTGCAGTCATAATCTGGTGCAAAAGGCAGAGATCAATGAATCAACCACACGTGCAAATTTACAATTACAACTGTAAAGTAAACGAAGCCAGAAGCTGGTTAAAGAGGTAAGCCTTAACTTCACTGGAGATGGAAACTTCAGGGAGAGTCTCCCTGTGGACATATAAAGTAAGCTTCCACTTGAACAAGTGAAGACGAACAGCATTCCCAGTTGGCTGAACCCAGTTTAGTAAGCAGAGGAGACTGGAAACATGCTGTACCCCTTTTGAGTCATTTCAGGGAGTGAGCTTTGTTCTGAGAGCGCTGTGAACGAAGCAGAGGCAGGAGGTGAGGGTGGTGTCTGGCAGAGCTCACTCTGGCTGCCAGGGTAGTGCTGTGGGACCAGGCTTTCTCAGCGCTTGCGTTGTTGGCATTTGGACACAATAATTCTGTTGTAGCATGTTTAAAAGCATCCCTGGTGGATGCTTTTAGTGGCACCTCCCCTCCTAGGTACAACCAGAACTGTCTCCAGACATTGTCAAATATCCCTAGGAACAAAAATCACCCCTCATCTCATGGGCTGACTATACCAGACCACAGCCTTTGTTTAATTTTCTTGGTTGACCAAATCAGCTCCCTCTATCAAAGCAGAGTCATGCAGTCTTGACTGTGGTACCCTTGCAGATCACACATGGGGCTGGTTCTCCACTCACTCACTGAAGCTTTGTGTAGCTGGAGGGGTGGGGCATTGATGTTTTTTAGATAACCACTCCTGAAGAGAATGTCATCATAGAAGTTTATTTCTTTTCCAGATAGTTTCTTTGTGTAGCCCTGTCTGTCCTGGAACTCACTCTGTAGCCCAGGCTAGCCTCAAACTCACAGAGATCGGCCTGGCTCTGCCTCCTGAGTGCTGGAATTAAAGGTGTGCGCCATCACCACCCAGCTAATAACTACAACTTTTTAAATAGAATTGGTCCTTTACAAAGATTTTGAGTTTCCTTTTTTTTTAAAAGCATTTATTTATTTATTATGTACACAGGAGAGGGTGCCAGATCTCATTACAGATGGCCATGAGCCACCATGTGGTTCCTGGGAATTGAACTCAGGACCTCTGGAAGAGCAGTCGGTGCTCTTAACCTCTGAGCCATCTCTCCAGCCCAGGTATTTTCTTATTTAGCTATTGATGGGGAAGGGGCCAGTCCATTGTGGGTGATGCCTCCCCTGGGCTGCTGGTCGTGGGTTCTATAAGAAAGCAGGCTGGGGCTGGAGAGATGGCTCAGCAGTTAAGAACACTGACTGCTCTTCCAGAGGTCCTGAGTTCAATTCCCAGCAACCACATGGTGGCTCACAACCATCTGTAATGAGATCTGGTGCCCTCTTCTGTATACATAATAAATCTTAAAAAAAAAAAAAAAAAGAGGTACCTTCAAAAAAAAAAAAAAAAAAAAAAAAAGAAGTCTTTTAAAAAAGGGGGGCCTGGGCAGCGGTGGCGCACGCCTTTAATCCCAGCACTTGGGAGGCAGAGCCAGGCGGATCTCTGTGAGTTCAAGGCCAGCCTGGTCTCCAAAGCGAGTTCCAGGAAAGGAGCAAAGCTACACAGAAAAACCCAGTCTCAACGCCCCCCCCCAAAAAAAAAAAGAAAGAAAGGGGTGGGGGTGGGGGGAAGAGATGGTTTAGAAGTTTTAAGAGCACACTGACTGCTCTTCCAGAGGTCCTGAGTTCAATTCTCAGGAACCATGTGATGGCTCACACCATCTATCAGATCTGGCGCCCTCTTCTGGCCTACAGGCATACAAGCAGGTAGAACAGTGTATACATACCTTTTTTTGTTTGTTTGTTTTTCGAGACAGGGTTTCTCTGTGTAGCTTTTCGCCTTTTTCCTAGAACTCACTTGGTAAACCAGGCTGGCCCTGAACTCACAGAGATCCACCTGCCTCTGCCTCCCGAGTGCTGGGATTAAAGGTGTGCGCCGCCCCCCCCCCCCCCCCCCCCCCGGCTCATAATAAAACTTAAAAAAAAAATAAACAAAACTTCCTGCCAGGAGGTGGTGGTGCACACCTTTAATCCCAGCACTCGGGAGGCAGAGGCAGGTAGATCTCTCTAAATTGGAGGCCAGCCTGGTCTACAGAGTGAGTTCCAGAAAAGGCAAAAAGCTACACAGAGAAACCCTGTCTCAAAAACCAAAAAACCCTACAGCTAAACCTAGCACTTTTCAACTTTGTTCTTCCTCACCCAGTGGAGGCTTATAGTTGAACCCAGTTAACTCTCAATCATTCTGATGCTGCCTTTCCCAGAAGTTCAAAGCACTGGCCACCCATCTTGCATTTCTCCTAACTATAACCCTACCTATTCAGGGTCCCAAGAAAAAGCTGAAGATATACTTTTAGTGTCATCTTGGCCTTGTCACTTAACCTCCCAGGTTGTCAGGATGCTGTCCCAACTTACTCTGCTAAAAAAAAAAAAATAATAATAATTAACAATAATGTATACTATTGGGATTTTTTTTTGTTTTTTTGAGACAGGATCTATGTAGTGCTAGCTGACCTAGAAGTCACTATGTAGGCCAGGCTGGCCTTGAGCTCAGATGCATTCCTGCATCTGGAATTAAAGGTGTGTGCCACCATATCTGGCTATAAATAACACATATTATCTTTAAATCATGTATTTGTGTGTCTGTGCACATATCCTGTGGGTACCCTGAGAGGTCAGAGGCATTGGATCCTCTAGAGTTGGTTACAGGTTGTGAAGCACCTGCTGTGGGTGCTAGGAGCCAACCCAACTGGTACTTCAAAGTGCCTTTAAGCACTGGGCTCTCTCTCCAGCCCTGAAAATTTACATAGATCAGAATGCTTAATAATTTGTCATGATCAGTTAATTTTATCAAATTTCTCTGTTTTGGGCTTAAAGCATTCACAACTTAAAGCTTAGGCCACTACTCCATGTTATCTACATCCCTAGTCCCATGTTGATGGAGTAGGAGACATGAAGCAAATTTCTGTGGAGTTTCTAAGTCTCTGGATTGCTTGGATTCAGTTCATGACCATAGGATCAAACAACAAAAAAGCCCCACCAGAACACTGCCACCACGACCAACAGGTATTTTAGTGATAGCTGTGTAGTAAGCCAGGCAATGTCAAAAACGAGCACCTCCAAGCCCACGTAAACACTTGAATTGAGCAAAGGCTGGCACTCATTTGTGAAAACCTTATGCTTCGCTGGCCAGTTCATCAGATCCATTTAAGGAGCTCAGAAGGGGCCTGCTGTCCTAAGTTGGATCCCTTGTATCCACAGGGTAGAAAACTCACTCTAACAAAGTTGTTTGGAACCCCCTGTAGTTAGTTTTCCTGCCTGGCCCAGTCAGGACAAATCTCTTACCCGCCAGTCCCACAGTCGCTCAGACCCAACCAAGAAAGCACACAGAAACTTACATTGTTTACAAACTGTATGGCTGTGGCAGGCTTCTTGTTATCTACTTTTTCTATCTTAAATTAACCCATTTCTATTAATCTATACTTTGCCACATGGCTTGTGGCTTACCAGTGTCTTTACAAGTTGCTTCTCATGGCGGCGGCTGGCCGTGTCTCCCTTCAGTCTTCTACTTCCCAGAATTCTCTTCTCTCTTGTCCCGCCTATACTTCCTGCCTGGCCACTGGCCAATCAAAACTTTATTTACACAGAGCGATATCCACAACCCCCACTATACACTACAAATAAATGTAAATCTCAAGGATCCCTTTTGGAGGCACAAATTTGAATTTTCAAACGTTCTTCCCCATGGCTCTCAAACTCAAATGTGCAGAAACCTGGGCTCAGCACTTGGGAGACAGAAGCACTGGTTGACCTTGACTCAAAAAAAAAAAAAAAAAAGGCTTGTAGGTGTGGTAATTCACACCTGTGATCCCAACACCTGGAAGGATTAAGGCCAGCCTGGGCTATGAGAGGGTAGCAGGCTGTGGGTTAGACTGCAATCTCAGTTTCTGACTCCTACTATGAAGCACCAAAATTAGCCTTAAAGGACCTGTGTTCAAGTCTCTGCATCACAATGTGGTTCACAACTACCTGCGGTAAATCCATGCAGATAAATGTTAATTTTTAAAAAAAATTGCCTATACAAGAGGTCCTCAACCTCCCTAATGCTATGACTCTCAGTTCATGTGATCCCCAACCATAAAATTACTTTTGCTGCTACTTCCTAAGTTTTCTGTTATGAACCATAATTTAAGTATCTGGTATGCGACCCCTGTGAAGGGGTGGCTTGACCCCAGGTTAGGAGCCACTGCTA
Source organism: Onychomys torridus (assembly GCF_903995425.1). Classification (NCBI taxonomy): domain Eukaryota; kingdom Metazoa; phylum Chordata; class Mammalia; order Rodentia; family Cricetidae; genus Onychomys; species Onychomys torridus. The sequence goes on from NC_050466.1 coordinate 18,012,192, forward strand.
GAGGGCTGGGGATGAAGTTCAGCTGCTAAGAGTGCTTGCCTACATGAGACCCTCCAGCACAAGGAATCAAAACATACTATAGACAAGTGGGGGCCTATTGAGATGGGTGGCAACTCTGACCTCCACACAAGACTATGGCTTGTACATGTGGACACATACACAATCTTAATCAACCCCCCCAAAAAAAAGATTTGTGCGCATGGTTGAATGCCTTCATGTATGGCTGTATCATGTGTGCAGCACCCAGAGGGGATCCCCCTGAAGTTGGTGTAGTAAACAGTTGTGAGCTGTGGGTTCCAGAACTCAAATCCAGGACCTCTTCAAGAAGAACACCAAGCACTCACCCTCTCCAGCTCCTGGAAAACAATCCTTCACTTACACCACAGAAGCATAAGCTTATTAGGTCTGGTAGAGAAAAGTACTTTATAAACCGGAATAGCAGTTTGGAAGGTTCTACATTTTATTACTGGACAAACTACTCCCAACTTAAAACAGGACCAAGTCTTCAGGTTAAAATGTTGAACTCCATGTGGTAGGATTGCTTGATGACCCACAATTCAGTATCAACTGTCTTGCCATTGAGTGAATCCTCAGAGACCCAGCTTCGTTCTTCTCCAGTGTCTTCTCTTGGAGTTGTACCTGCATAGAATAAAGCCACAAATTACAAGGTGGTATGGCTACCATATTTGGCCGTTTAGGGCACAGAATAAAAGGTCTACATAGCAAGACCATCTCCAAAATAATTCCAGCCTGGACTACACAGAAAGACCAGTCTCAATCAAATAAAGGAGGGAAACAAGAAACTTTAAAAGCCAAACCAAGAGAATTCAAAGCAGATTTTTTTTTTTTTTTTTGCCAACCCTAGCTACTCTCTGGAGGCTGTTAGGAGGGTTGAAAATTCAAGGCCTGTGTGGGTTAGACAGCTGAGTGCAAGGGCAGGCTATCTGAGACCCTGCCTTAAACCAAGCATTTGGGGAACTCAAGGTCCAATCCCCAGCATTGGGGCATAGGTTCAGATAATTTAACTAAGTCAACTGGAATGGGAGGTAAGTAGGAAAAGCGCCCCCCACCCCCTCCTTTTCTGATCCACAAACCTGGATGGGATAGATGCACAGTCTGAACCCCCACGGATCACAAAAAACTCCTGCTGCAAAGGCTAACAAGACAGCTCAGTGGAGAAAGGTGTGTACCGTGCAAACCTGGTAACCAGAATTCACCTCTAGACCTCATATTCAGGTAGGAGAAAGCAGCAAGTTGCACCTAATAGTCTGCTGTCCATGTCAAAGTGTCATGATTTTACCCCCAGGAGGGCAAAATCGGAAACGATCAACATGGCTTTTCTTTCAGCAGGATAATGGCAGTACTCCCACAAAATGAAGCACTGTAATTGCGACCTGCTTTATTTAAGCTTTCAAAGTTTGAAGAGGGGCTGGGGGTTACAGTCCAGTGCAGACGAACTTGCTAAGTAGACGGTATGCTGCAGGACCTCAGTCAAACCCTAGCACCCATAAAATAGGTAACTCTGTGGGTTAGGGTATATAATCCCCCAAACAAAATACCATCCTAATTCTAGGATATAGACATATATAGCTAGCTATTCCAAGTATCAACTAGCAGTCCCTACTCTCATCAGCTAGGGCTCCAAGAAACTGAGGTTCATGTATTTGTGCAATTAAAACCCGAAACACATGTACATAAATTAAAAAAGGGCAGCTCCTACCATACCAGCAAATAAAAGACAACATTAACTACAGCATAAGGCCAGAATGCATAGCTGATTTCCAACCTTAAGTGGCTAAATTAACTAAGAACATAAACCCTCAGTTTTAGCCCTAGTAGACCCACACCCCAGCACTTGGGAGGCAGATGGATCTGAGTTCAAAGCCAGCCTGGTCCATATAGTGAGATGCTGTGTCAAGAACAAAAAAAAAAAAAACAAAAAACACAACAAAACCAACTCCCACAAACCATCCTCTAACTACACGTGGGCATGCATCCAACACACAAATGAATTAAAGCAATATAAACATTAACATAGCAGAACTGCCACTGGCTGCCAGGGAAATGGTCAAAACTTCTTATGCCCACCCATTTCTCCTCCCTCTAAGGCTTCAAATAGAACTCAGTAAGGCACTTCCCTTCCCTGTGGGAGGCCCTGAGTTTGATCCCTAGCAGGAAAAAGGACAGTCTTCTCAAAGGCCTAGCTTTTCTGAAACTGACAATTCAACTCTGGCTGTGGCAAAGAGCCGTTTCTAGCCAGGATCTCCTTAAGCTTTCACAGGGGAATTAGTAAGGAACTGAGAAACATCTGCCCCTAAAGGCTGGTAGAATCCAACAAAACATTTATAAAAGGTTTGTGAGAGGGATTTCAGGAGCTCTCAACAGGTTAAGTAGGTAAAGGTACCTCCACGGAGCCTGATGACCCGAGCTGGATTCCAAGGACCCACTTGATAAATGGAGAGAAGCGGTTCCTGCAGCTGCCCTCTGCAACGTGCACCCGCACACACAGGAAAAACAAAAGGGAGTTGCAGCACGGGAAGCAGAGGCTGGCCTGCACATGCTTTCCTTCAATCTGTCTATCTACATACCCCAAGCTAAGTAAAAGCAAGTGAAATGGAAGCGGAACAATGGAGGGGTCTTACCTTATTTTGTTACCAGTTTTCATACGAATCCACTGAGGAATAGGACGATTTTGCTTTTGTTTCTTGGCCAGGAATCGCTTGATTCTGAAAGTCTTGTGAGAAGACTACGAGGAGATACAACCAGTTTAGTAAAGAGAGCCTATTCATCTGATTCTGTCACAAATCCCTCAATCTAACACCTGGCCTGCGTACTATACAGCCAGGAAAATTTCCCCAACACAGAACCATCGAGTCCTCTGGAGTCCGAGTTCGTGGCTTAAAGTCAACTTACCTCAGGTCAAGAGTGATAATTACAGTGTCAGGTTTTAGGCCTCTGTCCTATATGCTCTAAAATCGGGCTAATTTACTGTCTATCCTGCTGTGCTCCACATGACAAACATGTAATAGGTTAGGGGCAACTGATTTACTGGAATGAGGATAGTTTTGTGTCCATCCTGGCCACCTAAGCCAATGACCCTAAGTGCTGTACTTTGTGAAATATCCACTTTCAAGGGATGTTGTCAGGGTAATTTAGATTCATGCAGCCCTTGACACTCAGAAGGCATACACCATTGCATATAAAAGGCAATGTGCACTCAACCCCCTAAACCACTGTAGGAGGTGGAGATTTCCCTTAACAAATACAGATACTTTGTACCTAGAAGCGAAAAAACAATATATCACTAGGCAATCTTTGATGTACTGTTGGCAGATGTTTCTCAAGAAAGATCCTGTTAACTATTACTGTGGACAGCTGCCTGTGCTAGCTCCCCTTCTGACTCTTGTGGGAAGGCTAGGCTTCAATCAGTCGCGACCTACGAGTGGCCTCAAGACTATTTTTTACCAGAATCATGCAGATTACCGTCGGCTAAAGGCTAAAGCGCGGCAACAATACTTTGCACCCCTCGCCAGACTGCACGATGAATAGCCCGACCCTGTGGGGGTAAACGGGCTTGCTAACTTCATGCCGCGCCCGCGATCTGCGCGGTGACCTAACTCCACACACAAAAAAAGTTCAAAACCTGAAAATGTACCCGCCCCTCAATAGGACGCAAGACAATCATAAAGCCACGGCAGCCTCCGGACTCGAGAAAGCTGCCTAGGAGCGGATGGCGACCGATACAGTCTTACCATGGTGAGAATCCAAGTCAGGAGTCCTCTGCACGATGGAGGAGGAAAGGAGAAGAGGAAGTTCCGACCGGAAGAACACGATTAGAAGACGCAGCCAGAGGTGGAGCTTAGGAGGTGACGAGTAGCGCCTTGGCTAGCCCTGCCCCTGCACTCCCATGGGGCCGTGGGAACCCGCGCGAGATTTATAGGAAACTTAATTCTCAGGACTCCGCTTCCGTGGATGTGTTCCTTTCGGTGATCGTCAGAGTACTGGGGGCACTCTCTTCGTGGCTGTGGTAGGTGGCCTTTTAGAAGTGCCAAGATAAAAGCCCTTAACAAACCCCGGGACTCGGAATAGGCGGGACCAACTCTGAAGAGGGCGGAGGAATGGCTGACGTCACTTTCGAGCGCCGCGACTTCCGCCCTTCTGTGAGAGGAAGCTTAACACAAGGGGCGGGGCTTAGGGTTGGGAATGCACCTTCAGGGTTTGCGGGCAGCAGAAATGACGAACGAAGGAGCTGAAGACGTTGTTTAGTGGTTGTGGAGAGTGTCGCCAGTTCGGTTTTTTTAGTGGTTGTGGAGAACGTCGCCAGTTCGGTTCCTACTATCCATGTTGTGCGGCTCCCAACCATCTGTGTAACAACAACTCCAGGGAATAACATGCACGCACATATCCCCTATGTAGACACACACCGACACAATCAAAAGAACTAAGAGACAGAAACAGGGAGGGAGGCAGCGGGAGGGGGAAAGGGGGAGAGAGGAAAAAAAACAACGACACGCCGGGCGGTGGTGGCGCATGCCTTTAAACCCAGCACTCAGGAGGCAGAGCCAGGTGGATGTCTGTGAGTTCAAGGCCAGCCTCGTCTACAGAGCGAGTTCCAGGACACGCTCCAAAGCTACACAGAGAAACTTGTATAGCAAAAGCAAACAAACAAAAAAGACATACTGGTGCTAAGGGAATGGTTAGTGGATAAAAGCACTAGCCATGCAATCCTGGCAACTCAGGTTCAAGTCCCGAAATGCGAATGCACTGGGCATGGTGGCCCGCACCTTTAAAACTAGCACTCGGAGGCAAAAAGCAGGAGTATCTCTGAGTTCGAGGCCAGCCTGGTCTACATAGCAAACTCCAGGACAGCCAGGACTACCACCTAGAGAGACCTGTCTCAAAAAAGAAAATAAAGTCGAATGTAATGATGTGTTTCTGCAACCCCTAACATTCATTCCTACAGCACAATAGGAGGTGGAGACATGAGAAACACCTGGAAAATTGAGGGTCAGCTAACCTAGAGTACTCAACACAGCAACAGAAACAAGAGAAACCCTGCCTCAAAAAGGTGTAAGGCAAGAACCTCCACACATGTACCGTGTAAATAAAACAAAGTTGGGTATAGTTGTGTATACTTATGATGCTCAGGAGGCACAGGCAGAGAATTGTGAGTTGTCTAGGTTATATACTGAAACCAGTCTAGGTTATATACTGAAACCTTATCTCAAAAATGTTATATAGAGAGCACTAAATAACAAACCTGAAAACTAAAGATAATATCTGTGAATATGATAAGAAAGTTAAAGATTCCTTTTATTGGTGCTAAATATGGCCATAAGCAATGTGAGAGGTGCTCAGTAAAGGCTTAGACCCACAGAGGTAATATTTTCTGCAGATGAACAAGTCCACACACAAGTGGTGCATATACAGTCACTATCAGATGTCTTTAAAGTGCAAAGTGTGATCATAGAGATCGACTCTGTCGCTAGGGTGTAATAGGCAAATCCAATCTCTAACTTTCTAAGCAATGCCAGAGGAAGGCTTAGGAAAGAGATCCCTGCTATTTTTTTCCCATCTGCAAAAGAACAATACAAGAAAAAAAAAGAATGGAAGAATAGTTTTTACAAATTAAAGGCTCAGATACTAAGTTGGGAATGCTGGTGTAGGGCCATAGTCACAGCAGTGAGGAGGCTGAAGCAGGAAGAGTCCTATGATTCAAAGCCAACCTGGGATACGTAGCAAGTTTGAGGCCAGCTAGGGTCATAGAGTGAGACCCTGTCTAGATAGATAGATAGATAGACAGATAGATAGATAGATAGATAGACAGATAGATAGATAGATAGAGCTCTATCTTTTCTTAGCAGCTGTCAAAATTTACAGCTTGCTTGCTCTACATATATGTGTGTTTCTTCTCAAATTCTAATTAAATGGTCCTTGGGCTTCAGAAGAAAACTGTGTAGTTGCCCACACCTTTAATCCCAGCACTTGGGAAGCAGAGGCAGCTGGATGTCTGTTTGAGGCCAGCCTAATCTACAAATTGAGTCCCAGAACAGCCAGAGCTTAGAGAAAACCCAGTCTTGAAAATCCAAAACAAACAAACGAACAAACAAACAAACAAGGCTCAGATGCCCACTTGCCCACTGTTGGAATCTCCATTCTGTCTTTAATTCCAAAGAAATCAGGAGCTGAGAGTGTAGCCCAATACTAGAGTACTTGCTTAGCACCACAGGGCACCATACAAATTAAAAATAGCCACAAAATATTAAATCTGTGCCTGAAGAAAAAAGTAGACCAAAATTGAATGAACTATTTTTGGGGGGTGGTGGTGGTTGGTGTTTTGAGACAGGGTTTCTCTTTGTAGCCCTCGCTTTCCTAGAACTCTGTAGTCCAGGCTGGCCTTGAACTCAGAGATCCATCTGCCTCTGCTTCCCAAGTGCTGAGATTAAAGGTGTGTGCCACCACTGCCCAGCTGGAGTCACACACACACACACACACACACACACACTCTAAGCTAGTAAGCTTATAAATAACTCTGGGGTTGAGGATTTAGCTCAGTGGTAGAGCGCTTGCCTAGCCAGAGCAAGGCCTGGGTTCGATCCTCAGCTCAAAAAAACAAAACAAAACAAAACAACAAAACAAAAAACAAAAAACAAAAAACCCACAACTCTCTGTGTGTGTGTGTGTTGCTAGGGTTGAAACCCAGGGTCTTATACATGCTAGGCAAAGCACTCTACTAATGAGACATGCCTAGCTCCTATGAATTTTCTCTTTGTTGTTGATTTGTTTTTTGAGACTAGGTCTTACAATGTAGTTCAGACTGGCTTAATACTCACTATATAGCCCAGATTGGCCTTACACTTATAGCAATTCTCCTGCCTTAGCTTCCTGAGTACCAGCATTATAGACAATAAGCCACCATGCCTGGCTCCTATATGTTTATTATTATAAATAATATGAAATTATGATTTATGGCAGCAAAGGTGGGACATGGCAGCACACGCCTTTACTCCCAGCTTGGGAGGCAGTGGCAGGTGGAGCTCTTTGAGTTCAAGGCCAGCCTGGTCTACAGAGCGAGTTCCAGGATGGCCAGGGATGTTACTGAGAGACCTTGTCTCAATAAACAAACAAGAAAGAAAAGTGGTGGAGAGGGACAGCAAGGGAACAAACTGTGAGGTTTGACAAAAAGGGAGGGCAGTAAAATGGCTCAGTGGCTAAACCTGACAACTGAGAACCAGTCCCCAGAAGTTGTCATCTGACCTCGATACATGCTATGTCATGTGCACACAGCTCCACAAAGTAAATATAATAGAAATTAAAATTTGGAGTGGAGAAATAGCTCTGCGGCTAAGAGTTGGTACTATTATTTGGGAGGGGGCGGGGCTTCTCTACAAACCCCTGGCTGTCCTGGAACTCACAGAGATCCACTTGCTTCTGCCTCCCAAGTGCTGGGGTCAAATGCAGATGCTATGCCTGGCTTAAACCCAAGTTCCATTCTCAACACCCACAGTGAGTGGCTCATTATCACCTCTAATTCCAGCTCCAGGGAACTGAACACCTTTCTCTGACCTCCACAGCCACACAGAGATCCAAAATAAAAACTTACAAAAACAAAACAAGTCTTAACAAAGTTTTCTTTCTCCTCCACCCCCACCCAGAGACAGGGGTTTTTCTGTGTAGCCTTGGCTATCTTGGAAATAGCTCTGTAGACAGGGTGGTCTTGAATTCACAGAGATCTGCCTGCCTCAACTTCCTCCATGCTGGAACTCTGGATGTGGGGCACCATCACCAGGCTAAATCTTAAGTTAAAAGGAAGTGAAACAAATGCAGCTTTGTGAAAGCTAATGCTAACAATTCCTTGGCTGCTTGGCCGGAGGAAGGGCCCGCCTGTGGTTTCCACCAGTAGATCCAGTTTAGGGATTCTCCTCAGCTACACTTGGCAGCTTACAGGCTGGAGACTCCTTAATCATCTCATCCTCTCACCGCCTGCTTACACTATACTCCCAGTTCTGTTTAACTCCACTTGTCTCTAGTCACTAATGTATCATGAGTTATGCATGGCCAAGGACTTGGGTTTCTTCATCATCCTCATCCCTAGTGACTGGCACACAGTGAATAGTAAATGCTTGCTAAATGAATAAAGGAGTGGAAGAAATTTGAAGGGGCAGGGAAGTGGGCTTGACTCAGAACCAAAGAGGTGCTGACAGGAAAACTGCCCTGAGTTTACTCAGCTGCTAACAGGCCAGAGAAGAGGCAGGCGGTGCCAACTCATTACTGATAGCTAAGGAGTAGCCTTTTTCCTAAGTCCAGCTCCGTTGACCTCTACCTTCGATTCTATTTTGGCTGCCTTTACAAGAAACCCACACTGTTGGTTATTCTCCTTCTCTTAGATGTCTAAATACTAAAAATACTGTTTCTTATATTTGAAATGATCATTTATCAACACCATTTGCCTATCTGTTTTGTTTCATGGCCAGACTTCTATAAAGAGCTATAAATGCTAACTGAATCTATTCTCAACCCAATGACTTCCATAATGCCAGGCCACTAATGATCTAGAAGTCGCCACATGCTGTGGTTCTCTTCAAGTATCACAACTGAGTTTTCTCTTCCATTCAACTCTGCTGGCCACTCCCCCTTTCCAGTGCTGACTAGAGTGTGAGGCCTTGCTTACTCTACCACCAAGCTTTATCCACCGCCCTGTGCACACTACTGGTTGTGTGTGTGTGTTTTGAGATAAGATCTCATATATCCCAGGCTAGCCAAAAAAACTTACTATGTAGCCAAGAATAGCCTTGAACTCTGAGTCCCCCTGTCTCTTTCTTCCAAGTGCTGTGATTATAGGTCTGCGGCAGTCTGCTCAGGGCCATTAATTTACTTCTTGAAACATTCTTTTGGATTAAGTAGCACCAGCATATTTGGTTCTTCTCCTACTCTATGGCTACTTGTTGTCTATCTTTGGAGATCTATTTTTATTGGTATAGGAATGTTAGAATTCTTTTGGGCTGGGATGAAATCTAGCTCTATTTCTGTCCCTGCTTTATTCTCTTTGGCTAAATGACAGAATCCATGCCTATGGCTTCAGTGACCATCTAAAATGAGATGAGTTCCTCAAGTTCTAATCTCTTCTGACCTATTTATCCCCATCTCCACTTCCCACTTGCCATTCACTCTACACTATGGCATGGTTTCCCTCTGCCCAGGTTACTAATACGCAAGCATTGCCAAATCCAATGACAACTTCATACTTATGTTCCTTAACCTCTCTGAGGCATGGAACACACCCGAGCCACTCTCCTGAAAGTTCTCCTTATTTGGAAGTACTTTCTCAATTTTGGATGATTCTTTCAATCATTTTTAGGGGCACTTCTACATGCTTCCTGGAACTGACTTCTAGAAGCTGAGAAAGGTGGATATGGTCAAGATACACTGACACTGCCTAGGGGGCTGGAGAGATGGTTTAGTGGTTAACAGTACTTGCTGCTCCTGCAGAGAACCTGGTTCAGTTCCCAGCACCTACATGTAATTCCAGTTTCAGGAGATCTAATCTTTTGCTGGTACCAGACACTCATGTGGTGTACATAAATATATGCAGACAAACAGACACATAAATAAAATGGGTTTTTTAAAAGATACATTGCGGGGTTGGAGATTTAGCTCAGTGGTAGAGCGCTTGCCTAGCGGAAGGCCCTGTGTTCGGTCCTTAGCTCTGGAAAAAAAAAGACAAAATAACAAAAGGTACATTGCATACATGTATAAAATTGTCAAAGAATAGAAATATTTGTAATAAATGTGAAGAAATACAAAGCCATAAACTAGCCTATTAGTAATGGGCAACCGATGCCACATTAGGTGGAGCTGTCAAGAAGGAAATCAAGCTTCAAGAATGTTGTGCCCCGCTACTCATCTGTCCTGCAGTGATGTGGGAGGGGGAGTGATGTCCCCCTCCCTCCTGAGCCTTACAGCCTGCAATAGATGAGAGAACTGGCCCTCCCCCCACCAGCTGCAGCACTCAGGAAAGTGGGCCCTGCTTCTTGCCTAGACAGCACAGCAAAGCTGTATTTGGAGGTGGGGGTGACCCAGCTCCAAGGTTGTGAGCAAAGGAGAGCTTGTCTCTATTACTCATCTGACATGTGGCAGCATGGGTGGAGGAGAGATGCCCCCACCCCTGCCATCAATGCCTGAGACAGGTGGAGGAGCTGGTCATGAGGTCCCTACCCCTCACCAGCTGCAGCACTGGGAAGAGTGGCCCCTGTCCCTCACAGAGGTAACATGACAGAACTGGCCCTCATGGAGTAGGTGTAGAAGAGCAGACCCTGACAATGTGAAAGCAGAACTGGCCCCACCCCTCACTCATTGCTGCAAGAGGTAAATCAGCTGGGGCAATGCTAGAGAGCTCATCCTGCAAATGAAGACAGGAGAACTGGCAGGCTGACCAACCCTACAGCAGCCCAGGCCCACAATCAGGGTTATGACTTGACCGGCCCCAACATCTACCCCACCTACAATCCGCTGGTGCTGTGGGATGGTCTTTCTGTATGCTGTGAATATGTGCTGTTACTATTGGTAAATAAAAAAAGCTGTTTGGCTTATGGCAACACAGGATATAGCCAGGCAGGAAATCCAAGAGAGATACAGGGAGAAAAAAGACAAAGTAGGGGAGATGCTGTGAGTTGCCAGGGGAGTAAGATGTAATAAAACACAAGTAAAGCCATGAGACACATGGCAATACATAGATTAATAGAAATGTGTTAATTTAAGATGTAATAGCTAGCTAGCCACAAGCCTGAGCCATAGACCAAACAGTTTGTAATTAATATTAAGCCTCTGAAAGATTATTTTATAAAAACAGCTGCTGCCCGGGCAGGACTGGGCGGGACAGAGAAACTTCAGTCTACATGCTGGAGCATGTAAAGAAACCTGACCTGCAGACCCAAAGCTGCTGGATCTCCATAACACATGGCAACCACAGGATATCCAAGTAGCATCCCAGCGAGGCCTAGTATTGCTAGTGTAGCAGAAACCAGAGGCCTTGAATCGAACCACAGACTCTCTACAGTGAACACTTGCACATAAAGACATATGGACAAAGGGCTACACCACACTGTAGCTTCCATGATGAGATTTTTAATTCCCCCCCCCTTTTTTTCTTTTCCCTTCTCTTAAATTTTGTTTTATTTGGGGGTCAGGTGTTGCAGGGATGGAGGGTGGATACAAAGGGACAGGGTATGAATGGGATCAAGATACACAATTCATTTGTTGTTTGAGACACTCTCATTTTATAGCTCAGGCTGGCCTAGACTCTACTATGTAGCCCAGGATGACCTCAAACTTATGTCAACCCTTGTGCCTTGACCTTCTGAGTGCTGGGATTGCAGGTGTGAAACACTGTGTCTACCTTCATTTTATTTCTTTTTTGGTTGTTGTCTCTCTTTTTTTTGTTTTTGTTTTTGTTTTTCAAGACAGGGTTTCTCAGTGAAACAGTCCTGGCTGTCCTGGATCTCCCTCTGTGGACCAGGCTAGCGTTGAACTCACAGGAGTGCTGGGACTAAAGGCATGCGCCGCCACCACCTGGCTCATTTTGTTTCTTATGGTAAAAGAATGGTGAACCATGATCTGATCCCTCTTTTTGGTTGAAGCCTCTCCTTGCCCACTGAAGGCAGAAATTAATATCATTTATTCCCTTTCAAAATTCACCAGAAGTTAATTCAGTATCAAATGTTTAATTTCTCTAAAGCAACAGCTACTTAATAAAGTTTTCACTTCGCTTGAGGCTGGAGGTTATAGCTGAGTGGCAGATTGCACATACGGTAGGCTTGAGACCCTTGGTTCTGTCCCCAGTACCACAAGTAAGTCAGTATCTGAATAAATAAATGTAGCTTCATACTTGAGTGAAGTTGAAATTTATTGACAGCGATACAAAACAAGCTAAGACCGAAAGCTGCCATTTAACAGATATTGGTGTAGTTTCCTTCCTGGAGAGGGTATGTACTCAAGTCATCATACCTAAGATAAAACAAAGACTAGATTGTCAGCAACTAACCAAGGACTACACTTTACCTATTAATAGGGAGAATATGCTAAAGGCAAAACGAGACATTTACAAATATTTTTTGATGCTAAGTTCACAGAAGTAAACAAAATAAGCTATAATTACAAAAACTTCAGACACAGGATATAGAATTAACGTGACTATTTAAATCTTTTCCATCAGCCACCATTTGCTCTATCCTCCACTCTACTTGTGCTACAATTACATGCTTGTTGCTTCTACACTACAGAGTCAACAGTTATCACCAACAATGCCAAACAGTTGGAGCCCAACAAAACTTAGTGTGCTTCCGCTCCACTCAAACCAAGCTGCTCCAAGCCAGGATTAAGAACACCTGTTGATTTTAGCCCCTGCTCCTTTTCTGCTTGTGCCATACAAAGTTAAGTCCTTACTTGACATTTTTTACTTGCAATGCTCTTGCGACCATCTTTTTCTGAGACATTAAAATTAACTTGTGAAAACTGCAAAAAACAATGAAATTGTACTTCCAATTCTGAGCCTGCAATCTTTTCCTGCTTAGACACACTACACTCCTCTGCAGTGCATCCCACCAGCACAGCGACTCCTTTTCTTGTTCTCTGTTCCTCTGCCCTGAAGGCACTTCTGGATAGCATAATACGTGCTCTTTGGCTGCCTGGACAGTCAGGACACCTATGGCCATTGGGACTGCTCACTCCTCTCCTCCTTCTTTTCTATGGCTAATACCACTTTCCTGCTTTTTGTCCACAGGTGAATCTCCAGGCTTGATGTTGTCATCAGAAGGACAGAGTCGATTTCGGCTTCGAGCTCCTGGTTGGTAAAGCTGCATTGCTGGACGATCCTGAAGCAAAAAGAAAATATTCACGTTACAACACTGTTACTCCTCTTTAACATGGCTGGTTTCAGAGCCCTAAATTATACATCTGTATACTCCCAAACCAAGTCAAAGACCTGAATGTGTGCTACATAATAACTTCCCATTTCCTGTATCTGAAAAGCAACCATTTTTAAAGGAGGGCTTGAAACTAGACCCTTGTGAATGGTAGGTAAGTGCTCCACTGAGCTGTATTTCCAGCCCTTTTTCTATTTATTCTGGGACAGACTATCACTAAGTTGCCCGGGCAAGCCTTGAACTTAGTATCTTCTTGCCTCAGCCTTCTGAGTAGGTAAGACTGCAGGCCATCAACACCAGCTATAGTTGCTGTCACTTCTTTATGTAAGACAGGGTTTATAAAAAAAAAAAAAAAGACAGGGTTTCTCTGTGTAGTCTTGGCGGTCCTAGAACTCACTCTCAGACCTGGCTAGCCTTGAACACAGAGAGCCACCAGTTTCTGCCTCCCAAGTACTGGGATTAAAGGCATTCGACACCATACCCAACTTGCAGTCACTTAAGAATTACCTTACACGTCTGGTGTAATATTTTGAGAAATCTACTGCCTAGTTTTAAAATATTTTTGGTAATTCTTTGAGAATTTCATACATGCATATAATGTATTTGCCTAACTTTTAGAGCCATCTCAGGATTACCTAATTAACTCCTAATTTTTTTAAATGTCAAAAATACAACAATCAATGGTGTAGTTGTTTGAATGTAATTGACCCACATAAGCTCATAGGGAGTGGCATTATTAGGAGGTATAGCTTTGCTGGAGTGGGTATGGCCTTATTGGAGGAAGTGTGTCACTATGAGGGCAGGGTTTGAGGTGTCATATATGCTTAAACCGTGCCCAGTAAGACACTCAGTTCTCTTCTTATTGACTGCAGATCAAAGATCAACTTCTTCTCCAGCACCATGTCTGTCTGCACACTACCATGTCCCACCATGGTGATAATAGACTGAACCTCTGAACTGTAAGCCACCCAATTCCATGTGTTATAAGAGTTGCAGTGGTCACGGTATCGCTTCTAATAAGACAAAGGGCTAAGCTGTAACTCAGTAACAGATTCTTGCCTAATCCGTGCAAAGCCAGGGTTAGATCCCTGGCCCTAGGAGAAAACAACTCTGGAGAAACCTCAACAATTACCTGCTTGTCACTCTCCACCAGTAAATTGCCCTTTTGGTGGGAGAGGGAGAGCAGGGCCTAAGGTAGCCCAGACTGACCTTCAATTTGAAATCTGCCTAACTCAAACTTCTGAGTGCTGGGATTACAGACACAGCCATCATGTCCCATGTAATAAATTCACTGTAAAATCCAACAGTACCTAAAAAAATGTTTAGGATGGGCTAGGGATTTAGCTCAGTGGCAGAGTGCTTACCTAACAAGGTCTTGAGTTTGATCCCCAGCACAGCAATATATGTAATAGATATAGATATGGACATTAATTTAGAATGAAAACTTTAGCTAGTGAGATAGCCCAGTGGGTGACTTTGATCCCAGGGATCACAAAGAAAAAGGAAAGAGCCAACTCCTACATTGACTTGCACACATTGGTGTGTATGTGTACACACGTACGTACACACGTACGTGTACACACACACACACACACACACACACACACACACTCACTCAAATTAAATTTGAAAATAAAAAGCATGGAAATGTCCCTGAAAATTATGAGGTTAGACCCTATGTAAATTGCCAAACTTTTTAAAAAGTGAAAGCTCATTGTGTTGTCGAGGCTGGTCTTGAACTCCTAGGGCTCCCGTGATCTCCTTGCCTCAGCCTCCCCAGTAGTTGGGACTACAACTTACTGTACTTTGGCTAAAAACATGTGCTCAAATTTAGGTACAACCCACCACCCTAGCAGGTGGCACTTTAGAATCAGATTCCTCAGTAAGCCAACAAAATCATGGCCTTGGACTCTTAATTCAAGTCCTATGTTTGCTTTATGACTGTTTGATCCTAGAAATCTTGTAAGCCATTTTAAGAATTTAGCAAGTGGTAGGCTAGGGATATGGCTCACATTATACAGTGCTTGTCTAGCATGTGTGAAGCCCTGGATTCAATCAGGTCATAAAGCAGGCATAGTGATACAAGTGTATAATTGCAACACTTGGGAGGTAGAGGCAGGAATATCAGAAGTTGGAGGTCATCCTTAGTTACATACTGAGTTTGGGGCCAGCCTGGGCTACATGTCTTAAACAAAACAATAAGAAAACCAAACCCACAAAAATAGTAATACAGAATAATAATAATAATAATAATAATAATAATAATAATAATAACAAAAAAGAATTGGGGTGTGTGACCCAGAACACAAGCTTTGCATACACAAACCTCTTATTCAAGGTCAAGGAGCTCCCTATCCCCTCAAAGAAAATTCAAGAAAAAATTATAGGCCTTCCTTACCCCTTTCTTCCTGATTTATGAAAGCTAACCCTAAAGAGTTACTCTTCTTCTGTATGTGGTGCTGTGGATTGAACCTAGGGCCATGTACATGCCAGGCAAGTGCACTAACATAAGCTATGTCCCCAGCCCTAAAGCACTATTCCTAATTAAGTAACTGTAGCAAAATATTTCATTGCTTTCACAAGATGAAGTGTTCAAATACTTGAGAACCCTGCATAATATTTCAAGATATAGATAATGGGGCTTCTAGTGTGCAAAGCCACAATGAATTGAACACCAATGATAAAGAGCTGCTAACAGCAAGTTAGAATGCAATGAAGATGTATAAAGCAGGTACTGTCTCACATCTATAATGCCAGCAGTTGAGAGGACAGGGCAAGAGGATCGCCTTGAGTTCTAGCCTGGCTGTCTTATTTTGAGACAAAACCCTGTCTCAAAAAACAAGATGGGGTGCAGGATGTGGCTCAGTTAGTAGACTACTTGCTTAGTATGTACAAGGCTCTTGGTTTGATTCCCAGCACTCAAGAGATGGTGTCAGGAAGATCAGAAGTTCAAAGTTATCCTCAGCTACATAATAAATTTGAGACCAGCCTAGACTACAGGAGACCATGTTATAAACAAACAAAAAACCAAGGAAGAAAGTATACAAATGAAGATTCCTAAGTCTATGTGTTCTTAAGGACTAAACAAGAAACAATGATAACTCTAGATACTGCTAGGACACCAATCTTTACTCTCAACACTGGTAAATAATGTCTTTATCTCCTTTTCTTGCATAACAAACTAATGGCATTAATATTTCATGTTTCTTTTCACCCTTATTCTAAAACAAGGTCTCACTATGTAGCCCAAGGTGTTCTCAAACTCACAATCCTCCTGCTTCAGCCTCTTGAGGGCTAGGATTACAGGCATGCATCATCATACCTGGCTTTTTCAACTTATAAAAAAATTATGTTTATTTGGGTATACACACAATATGAAGGTCAGAGGAATAACCTGTAGGAGTTGATTCTTTCTTTCTACCACGTGGGTCCCAGGGATTGAATTTGGATTGTCTAGCTTGGCAGCAAGCACTTTACCCACTAAACCATCTTGCTGGCCCTTTGTCAACCCTTTATCTTGAAAAGCTCTAAATCAACTAAAATATTTTATGAAATTAGTGCAGTGAATACCACATAGGATTCACCAAGTAGTAACATTCTGTCAATTTGCCTTTTCTGTCTTTAATGTATGTGTACACATTCTTTTTTTGCAGAATCAGTTAAGAATATTTCAATATTTCAGCTTATATTTTCAAGAATAAGGGCAGTTGCTATTGTTCAATTGTGATTTTTTTTTTGAGAGGGTCTATTAAGAAAAGATTTAAACCAGCCAGTGGTGGGGCACGCCTTTAATCCCAACACTCCACTCGGGAGGCAAAGATAGGAGAATCTCTGTGAGTTCGAGGTCAGTCTGGTTTACAAAGCAAGTTCCAGGACAGGCTCCAAGGCTACACGGAAAAAACCTGTCTCGATAAACCAAAAATCAATCAATCAATCAATCAATAAAATAATTTATTTCATTTTATTTTATTTTATTTTTTGGTTTTTTAAGACAGGGACTCTCTGTAGTTTTGGTGCCTGTCCTGGACCTCGCTCTGTAGACCAGGCTGGCCTTGAACTCACAGATATCCGCCTGGCTCTGCCTCCCCAGTGCTGGGATTAAAGGCATGCACCACCACCGCCGGCTTTATTTTATTTTATATTTTTTTGGTTTATTTCAAGACAGGGTTTCTCTGTGTAGCTTTGGAACCTGTCCTGGAACTTGCTCTGTAGCCCAGGGTGGCCTCAAACTCACATAGATCCGCCTGCCTCTGCCTCCCGAGTGCCACCACTACCCGGCTATCTCCCCGTTTGTTAACATACATGCTTAAATCTGTATTTAAATGTTTTTCTTGACAGGTGGTGGTGGCGCACGCCTTTAATCCCAGCACTCGGAAGGCAGAGGCAGGAGGATCTCTGTGAGTTTGAGGCCAGCTTGGTCTATAGAGCGAGATCCAGGACAGGCACCAAAACACAGAGAAACCCTGTCTTGAAAAAAAGAAACGGGGAGAGATTAGCAAGTCACAAAGGTATGTACCTCTGACTGAGATGGAGAGGAAGGAGGATCAGCAGTTCAAGGCCAGCCTAGGCTATATAGTAGTTAAGGTCAGCATGAGTTACATGAAACTGTCTCAAACAAATGAATCAAAAATAGAAAAGAGAGTGCCAGGCGGTGGTGGTGCACGCCTTTAATCCTAGCACTTGGGAGGCAGAGGCAGGTGGATCTCTGTGAGTTTGAGGCCAGCCTGGGCTACAGAGTGAGTTCCAGGACAGGCTCCAAAGCTACAGAGAAACCCTGTCTCAAAAAACCAAACCAAAACAAACCAAAACAAAACAAAACAAAACAAACAAAAAAAACAAAAATAGAAAAGAGAGGAGATGTAAGAAGATGGCTCAGAAGTTAAGCGCACAGGCTGCTCTTTCAGAGGATTTGGGATCTGTTCCAGTACACATGTGGTGGATCACAAATATATGTAACTCCAGGTCTATGGTATCCGATGGCCTCTTCTGGCCTCCTCAGGTACTGCACATAGGGTGCACAGATACACATGTAGGCAAAGCTACCACCACCACCACATCATCATCTAAAAATAAGACATTAGTGATAAAAAAAAAGGGGGGGGAGGATGAAGAGGAAGGAAAGACAGACATGTACGAGAAGGGGAAGTAGTACACATGCTCAAGTAGGCACAGGCTTCACAAGAGCCACTCAACCATACACCATCCTAAAGTAATGGTTCCCAACCTTCCTAATGCTATGACCCTTTACTATAGTTCCTCAACCATACAATTAGTTTCATTGCTATCTCATAACTGTCATTTTGTTACTGTTATGAATTGTAAGTATTTTTGGAGATAGAGGTTTGCCAAAGGGTCATGACCTACCATTTGAGAATTGTCCTAAAACAATGGAAACCAACATTCAGCACAGGTGCACATCTGTAATTTTAGCACTCTGGAGGCTTAAGCAAGATTGCCATGAGGTCAAGACCAGCCTATGTTACACAGCAAAACTCTGTGTCCTTAAAGTCAACTAACAACAAAATAGGATATCCAAGCAGCATATTCTTCCTAATGTGACATAAGGGGAAGGGAACACAGCATCACTTAAGAATATTCTTGCCCAAGACTGAGTGTGAGTATATTCAAAGTCTCTAGATCAGGGCATACCAGGTGTTTTGTTTATCTATCTATCTATCTACCTACCTACCTACCTACCTACTTACTTATCTATTTATTTTTTGTTTTTTTGAGACAGGGTTTCTGTGTTTTCCTGGAACTCACTTGGTAGCCCAGGATGGCCTTGAACTCACAGAGATCCGCCTGGCTCTGCCTCCTGAGTGCTGGGATTAAAGGTGTGCTCCACCACCGCCCAGCGTGTTTATTTTGTTTTTGTTTTTAAGAGAGGGTCTCACTATGTAGCCTTAGCTGGCCTGAAACTCGCTGTTTAGACCAGGATAGCCTCAAATTTGTAAAGATCTACCTGCCTGTCAACCTGCTCCTGCCTCCTGAGTTCTAGGATTAAAGGTGTAGATCACCATGCCCAGCCCTTTTAAAGATTTATTTTTATTACTTTTAACTGTGGGGTGTGAGTGTGCATGTGTGTATATATGTACAGTTGCCTACAGAGGCTGGAGTTATAGGTGTCTGTGAGTGCCTGACATGGATGCTAGGAACTGAACTCCAGGACTTGGAAAAGTAATGTCCATCCTTAACTGCTAAGCCATCTCTCCATCCCCAAATTTGTTTGTTTGGTTTTTGCTGTTGTTGTTTCTAGGTAAATAAGATTTGCTTGGGACACAGCCTTACTGGATTCATTCATGTTTTTTTTTTTTCCTTTTTGCAGTGCTAGGGATTGAACCTAGGGCCTCCTGCAGTCTAGGCAAGCACTTTTTTTTTTTTTTTTTTGGTTTTTCGAGACAGGGTTTCTCTGTGTAGCTTTGTGCCTTTCCTGGATCTTGCTCTGTAGACCAGGCTGGCCTCAAACTCAGAGATCTGCCTGCCTCTGCCTCCCAAGTGCTGGGATTAAAGGTGTGCGCCACCACTGCCCGGCCTAGGCAAGCACTCTTAACCATTAAGAAACACTCCCAACTCCAAGATCATTTCTATATATCATAATGCTTGTTTTCTTAACAAAGTTTAGCTGCTATGTCAGAAACTATATGGCTGATACAGCTTAATATCTTTACCAGCTGGTCCTTTCTAGAAAAGTTTGCTGATTGTCAGCCTAGATTTGACTATCATTTTCACTTTAAAATTGTTTAGTTAATTGTAAATTTTTAGTGCTAAGTTGTCTATCACAGTACCAGCACTTAATTACTGACTGTAAAATACACACACATAGGATGTATATGGTCAATGAGGTCACAATACTATAATTTGACGATCTTCAATCTCAGGAGATCCATAAGACAAACTGGTTTCTGCAACAAACAATTCAATGTCAGGAAAACAAAAGGGAGATTGGATAGATCAAAAGAGAATTCAACCACACACAATTTAACTATTTCAGACACACACCTTCTATGAACTTTGTTCATAGCTCCTATTTAAGAAGACATTAATGATGCAACTGGGAAACTCTGAATATGAATAAATAGGATATTAAGAAATTACTGTTTGGCCGGGCAGTGGTGGCGGCACATGCTTTAATCCCATCACTTGGGAGGCAGAGCCAGGCAGATCTCTGTGAGTTTGAGGCCAGCCTGGTCTACAGAGTGAGATCCAGGACAGGCTCTAAAACTACACAGAGAAACCCTGTCTTGAAAAAACAAATTAGTGTTCATCGGTTAAGGGCACTTGCTGTCAAGCTTGACAACCTGAGTTCAATCCCCAGAACCTACATGGTGGAAGGAGAGACATGACTCCCAAAGATTGTCCTCTGTTACTCATGCACTGAGACATATGTGCACTTGCACATACTCATGTGCATGCACACACAAAATAAATGAATAAATTGTAACAAAAGGCTGGGCGGTGGTGGCACACGCCTTAAATCCCAGCAATCAGGAGGTAGAGGCAGGCGGATCTATGTGAGTTTGATGCCAGCCTAGTCTACAAAGTGAGATCCAGGACAGACACCAAAACTACACAGAGAAACCCTGTCTCAAAAACAAACCAAAAAGTAACAAAAGAAAATGAAAGTTCCACAATAGGGACTGGGGATGAAGCTCACTGGCAGAAAGCTTGCAAGGCCCTGAGTTCAGTACCTAGTTGGGGTGGGCAGAGTGCATTCCTTTGCATTTATACTTGTAAGAATGGGGGAAGCAATCCTCATAAAAAAACTGAAAAGCAGCACCTTGTTCCTTATGCGGTCTCTCTTAACCACTTCCTCTTTCCTTTCAGTTTTTTCTGAGGTGCATATTGATTCTGTATTCTCACTCTTCTTTCCTTTATCTCGAAGTGCTTCTTTCTCTCGCTTCAGCTCCTCTTCCTTTCGTTTGAAAGCCTTCTCTTTCTCATAGCGCTCCTTCTGCTGCTGCCTCCGCCGTTCTTCCTCCTGCCGCTTCAGCCTCTCTCTTTCTCGGATCATGCGCTCCTGATCTCTTTCATAATCCCGCTCCCTGTCTCTGTACTCTCTAAAACTCTCCTCCTCAGGCCTGCATGAAAAACAAACAAGAGACCTGGAAATACTGCTCGGTTGACAGAGTGCTTTACCTAATGATGCATGAAATGCCCGGGGCTCAGGTCCCAGCACCATAGGCTGGCCTCACACACCTGAGACCCGTCTGAAAACCACAACAGAACCAAGAAAGGCCCCTGAGACTGAACCTTAAAGCATCCTACAGTTGCAAATGCAGGAACTCTGTGATCCTAACTTGACCACCCTAATGAAGGTGCACTGCAAGGAAAAAGTAGTAGTTTTAGAAAAACAAGCAAAACTGGAAATCAGGCCTAGAGAGCTGGCTCACCAGTTAAGAACCTATTGCTTTTGCAGGAAACCCAGGTTTGGTTGCCAGCACCCACACCAGAAGCTCACAACCACCTGTTAACTCCAGCCACAAGGGGATCTGACACCTATGGCCTCCAAGGGCACTCGCACACATGTGCATATAGACAACATATACATAACTGAAAATAATATGAATACATCTTTAAAAGAGAAAAACCAAAGGTCATTCACCTAGATAAAGACATTAGAATATTTGAAACCTGTCCCCCTCTTCCCTCCACCCATATAAAGCAATTCCTTTTTTTTTTGACAATGTCTTACCATGTGATCTAGGCTGGCCTTGAAACTAGCAATCCTCCTACCTCAGCTTCCTGGGTGTTATTACAGGTGAGTACACCAGTCCAACCAGCAAATAATTTAACTCCATGCAAGTAAAGTATATGGCGTCTCCATCAGTTGCTAGTGATGGAACATGCCTAAGAGCTCTCAATCGCTGACTGACCTCTTGGGCTTTTCATCCCTCAGTTCGACGACATCAGCACGCTTGGGAAGAGTACAACTTTGCCCACTAGCTCTTTCTTCATTCACATTCTCTTTGTCCATCTTCTTGGCTTTGTCTCTTTTATCAAGTTCTTTCTCATCTCCTTTTTCTGGTTTCTTGAGCAGCTTTTAAAGAGAAAATTTTTATTTTGGTAAATGGGGCACTGCCTTCTGAGTCTATCAAAAATCCCACAATATACAAATATTTTAACTTTAGACAACAGAAGGCCCCTTATCTTTGCCATTATTCTCAAACTTCCAGACAAACTAGTATACAATAGTGATTTACTAAAAGGATGCTAGTAGTGTGAAAGCATCATTCCTTCAACAGGAAATGGTTTCATCATCCTGTGGCAATGGGATCAAGACTCCTTTGGTTTTTTTTAAAATTAACTATTTATCTTTCCATTATCAGCTTGATACAGTATAAATTCTTATCCTAATAGTGAGTGTTTCATTGAGACTTGCCCAGTTCCTTTGGTTTTAAATGGACTCTTTTGAAGGGTTTTGTGACAGGTTCTCACTATGTAGCCCAGGATAGCCAGGAAATTACAATCTGTCTTTATCTGTCTCCCTAGTGCTAGTTAAAAGCGTGCACCTGGCTATAGGTCAAACTTTTAAGTGAGTCGATTTTTTTTTGTTTTTGTTTTTCTTATGTGCATAAACTTGTAATGCCAAATATCTTGATCACCAAAGGAGAGATCCATTGTGGGAATGATTCTGCCTTAAGCCTGAGAATAACATATTTATGATGGTATAATCACATTATCACCAAAGATAAATAGCAATAATTACTTGGCATTGGATTTTTACAATCCTAAAGCCTTATACAATAGAATGCTGACATTTCATCTCTACTCAGTACCACATATGCCACTCTCACTGACATCATTGCTATAAAAAGGTATCATAGATATCTCTGCTAGGTGTTGGATAGGCAGAGATTCTTAGGCAAAACAAAATATCACAGTGAGTGCATCATAAGAGGTTCATCTCAGGGAGAAGGCATCATGCAAGTCACCAAGCAAAAGGCAAAGGAACCACAGGACTTAAGCATGAGCTACTTCAGCACACATAGCCACTACAAATGGGAATCCAAAATGGACACAAAGAAGGTCCCAAAGTAAAATGAGGGCAGATGTGCAGGTTTCATTTGAAGTGTTCTTATTTCTCTAATGAACATCTACCTGTATTAGATACCAAGATGTTCGTTCCTCTAATAAGAACATTAGAGAAGCTCTCCAGCATGGCTCGCTCTACGTTCTGTCTGTCTTGCTCATCATGAGGACGAGCAAGTCAAATCACTTGTGGCATGGTAGACAGACTCAGCTGGAAGGAACTAAGGTGGACCTTCCCCAGTATCAGCAATTATGAGTCCAAAGGAGACTCAGGAAACCCCAGCCCTCCAAACTGCTATATTTCCACAAAGTAGAAGGTGGCAACCATGCTGTCATATCTGTGAGATGCTCTCAGACTTTCTGAAGGTCTAGCTGTGGGTACGTCTCTGGTATGTTCACTGGAGCAGGGGCTGCCCAAGCCATGCCCTTGGGAAGGAAGCAGCAAGGCTGAGATCTTTCTACAGGGTTTCCTCTTCCTATATGCAATGTAGCAATAAGCACCTGCTGATCACAGATTCCTAGATGCAAGACAGTAACTCGGGAATCATATGAGAGGGGAAAGCACTTAAGGCAGGGTATTAGTCAATACTCTTCCCTGCCAGTTAGGAGAGGCATATAGGGGTTGGGGATTTAGCTCAGTGGTAGAGTACTCGCCTAGCAAGCTCAAGGCCCTGGGTTTGATCCTCAGCTCAAAAAAAAAAAAAAAAAAAAAAAGATGAGAAAGCACTATATAAACTGACTTTCCTCTGAACCTGCATTGCTAAGGCTTCTGGGTACATAGCAGAGCATCAGGGTCACTAGGGCACCCTCTCTTTTATTCTATCTTATTTTATTGAAGTAGGTGCTGGAACTGCAGGCTAGTCTGACTTCACACTAAACCCTTCTGCCTTGATGAATCACCATGCCTGGTTTGGGGTTTCCTTTTAAAAATAGATGTCAAATAGCTCAGCTTTCACAAAGACCCAAGTCAATCTGAAGGGGTTTTAACACGGAACACTACCACCACCACCAAAAGTTCTTATTAGCTAAGACCTGTGTGTATGACATGATACTAGGTGCTCTGTATCATGTACTTGATCCTTACATTTTTCTGATTCACAGCTTGTAACAGAAACCTGTGTACCTGAAGACAGTGGAAAACAAACAGATGAGGCAACTTCATGTATCATTTATGAAAGAAAAGCTGAATAAAACCCCAAATTCATGCAAGCCAAGCCTAAGTCCTCTTTACCAGGAACTGAGAGACTAGCAACCCACATAGCAAACATTATTAGTGACTTGAACAAAACAGATCTGCAATGAAGGACAGTAGAATTGGGTAAACTACTGAATCCTTCTAAGTCATTTTAAGCTTAAAACTTAATACTATTAATATAATAGGAAATCTCTTTATTTTGAGAACCCACCCCCAAAAGTGCAAAAACAAAACAAAACTTGCAACAATACAAGGCTCATGCATAAACAGACACATGCAGTTTTCAGTGGCATGCAGTCCATTCCCGTTGTTTTCATACCTTAATCTTTGGTTCGTCCTTTATTTTTTCCCTTTCTGGAACTCTCTCTATCTTCTTTAGCTTTTCTATATCTTTTCTTTTTCGTTTCTCCTCTTCTTTCCATTTTCTCCTCTCTTCTTCTCTTTGTCTTTTCCTTTCTATTTCTCGTCTCCTCCTTTCTTCCCTCTTCTCTTCTCTCATTCTCTAGAAATACCAACACAATCCTTCCAATTACATAGGTACTAAAACCCCCACTAGCCTCAAAGGCATTATGGGTACCTCCTAACCCATCTGACTTCTTTCCTACTTCTTCTCTCTCTCTCTCTCTTTTTTTTTTTTTAGTTTGGTTTTTCGAGACAGGATTTCTGTGTAGTTTTGGTGCCTGTCCTGGAGCTCGCTCTGTAGCCTAGGCTGGCCTCGAACTCAGAGATCCTCCTGGCTCTACCTCCTGAGTGCTGGGACTAAAGGCGTGTGCCACTGCCATCCGGCTTCTTTCCTACTTTCTACAACATCCTTAATACCTATCCTCTGGAGAATCAAGACTGGGACCTGTCCCCACGGTTTCCTTTGTACATTTCCGAGGCTTTCAGGGTATCACAAATGTCTCTGGGACAGCAAAGCTCTCTCCAGGCCTGCAGGGTAAGCCCCTAGGCCCACCACCACCATGAAGATAGCCAAAGAAGCTAGATCCTCAAGGGCTAACTGTGAGAAAACAGCTACTTCTGTAGGATCCTAAGGCTTTCAAATGTTTATACACTGTAAACTAATAAAGAACCAGGAAAACTACAAAAATGAACACTCACCTGCTTGTTCTTCAGGAAGCTCAAAAGTGGGGTTGTTCTTTTAGCTATAAAACATAAGCAGATTATTAATAATGCTTATCAAGCCCAGAAAGCATCTGGCTTTCAGTCATCCCCCTGCTACCCACTCAAGATGGAGAAATTACACCCCTTACAAAATCCAGCACTGTATTAATCCAAACAAGTTGTATAGTATTCTATTTCAAAATGCAGTCTTAAAATACATTTTTCAAAAGTGAATAAAACTGGGTATGGTGGCACACACCTGTGGAGGCAAGAGGATCAGGAGTTGAGACTATCTTTGGCTATATGGCTATATAGTTTGTGGCCAGCCTGGGATATATGAGACCCTCTCAAAAAAAAAAAAAAAAAGAAAAGAAAAAGAAAAAAAAAGTGAATAAACTCTCACTGAAATACTGAAAGGGGGCTGGAGAGATGGCTCAGTGGTGAAGAGCACTGACTGCTCTTCCAGAGGTCCTGGGTTCAATTCCCAGCAACCACATGGTGGCTCACAACCATCTGTAATGAGATCTGGTGCCCTCTTCTGGCCTGCAGGGACACATCAGACTGTATACATAATTAATAAATAAATCTTTAAAAAAGACAATGAAATACTGAATGGTCTGGCTAGAGAGATGGCTCAGCAGGTAAGAGGACTCTTCTAGAGGTCCTGAGTTCAGTTCCCAGCACCCATATGGCAGCTCACAATCTGATGCCCTCTTCTGGTCTGCAGGCCTACATGCAGACAAAGCATCTGTATACATAAAAAATAAATCTTAAAAAAATAAATACTGAAAGTTTTTGAGTAATTTCTACCTGGTAAGACACAAGTAAGTACACTCTTATTATATAAGAGCATTAAGTTCGTTCAACTGGAAAGAAATTGAGGGTGGGAGGCAGTTTGTGCTACAAACATCTAATCATCCTGATACCCTATTTCTATTTCTTGGAATTTAATCTAAGGAAGCTACCAGAAATGCACTTATTCTGCATATTCACTATTAGAAATCAAGCTTCAGAATTCTATTTAAGGGGCTGCAGGACATCTCAGTGGTTCCTGCTACTGCAGAAGACATGAGTTCACCTCTCAGGAGCCACATCAGAATTGCAGCCTTAGGCAATCTGAAGCCTCCTGCATCTTCAGGCACCTGCACCACTGTGCGCACCCCTCCCCACATAAACATTCACAAAGGGAAATGGGGCTGGACATGGTGACACACTAGGGAGACAGAGGCAGGAGGGTCTCTGTGATCTCTGTGAGGCTAGCATGGTCTGGACTTCCAGGACAGCCAGGGCTACGGAGAGAGCCTGTCTCAAAACAATAAACAAAAGCAACATGCCGCACAATATTAGCCTTGATGGTATCTTTTTGAACACTTACTTTTTTTTAAACTTTCTTTTTGTTTGTTTAGAGATAGGGTCTAATATGGCTTAGATTGGTCTGGAACTCACTAAGTAACCAAGGATGGTCCTTGTTTTTTTTTTTTGACAGGGTTTCTCTGTCTAATAGTCCTGGATGTCCTAGGACTCACTCTATAGACCAGGTTGGCCTCAAACCTGGAGATCTGCCTGTCTCTGCCTCCCAAGTACTGGGATTAAAGCTATGCGACACTACTGCCCAGCTCTCCAAGGATGATTTTAACCTCTGATCCCTCTTCTTCTACCTCCACCCCCAAATGCTGGGATTACAACGGTATGCCACCATTACTGTTTTTTTTTCCACCTCTGTTTTCCATTTATTTTATTTTATTTTTTGAGACAGCACCTTGCTCACTAAATTACCTAACTGGCCATGAACAAACTGTAGCCCAGGCAGGCCTTAACTTTCTATCCTTCTACCTCTGCCTCCTGAATAGCTAGGATTATGGATAAATATATGGATAAATTTATGGGGTAAATTCCTAGGAGTGGAAATCTTGGGTCAAACACTATGTCAGTAGTTAGAGTTGGCTGCTTAGGACTAACATCTAAGCTAAAATTTTTCAGATTTTCAATTTTATAATAATGAACTTCAGTTTTTTAGATTACCAGATCAATTTTTAGGAATATAAATTTACTGCTAGGAGACACCAAGTTTTCTTCCAAGGTTTATCATCAGCTAGGCATTCCGTAACAAGCTTTCAACTCTGCATGCTTATATCCCAGCTGTGTGACACTGAGAGAACCACTAGAACCTTGTCTCCCAATCCTGTGAGGTAGCTATTAATTGTGCATTCCAGGAGACTCAGTCTCAGAGAAGGGAGTAACTTCAAGATCATAGAGCTGCCAAGTCAGGCAGGAGGAGACAGACTTAGGGAAGCTGATGAAAAAGCTACTGGCCAAAATCCTTTTCCACCTTACCTATTAATTCTCGATTCTTGGCTTCTATTTCCTCCAGCAATGTCTCTGGAGTAGATGTCATTTTTTCATTGTCTGTGGCATAACTCTCCAAAAATTTCCTGTATTCTGGATCTAAATGATTATTTAAGGAACCAGAAAACAGAGACTTTAACCAACAAACAAGAAATATTGCGTAGGACAAGTATTTATCAAAGAAGATACTTTTCTACTAAACGGAAGACTTAAAAAACACAAACAGAACACTCACACAAGCTAGATGACTAGGGCTATCTTGGGACTCAAATTACTGATACCCACCGTGTGAGTCTGGTGTAACAAACAGAGCAGTCAGGAGAAATGAGAGACCGTACATTTGAACACACTGATGAGAGGCCTGGGATGCTGGGATGGCAGCTCAGTTTTAGAGCACTTGCTAGGCATGGGTGAGGCATTAGGTTTGAGCCCCAGAATCTCAGGAGAAAAAAACAAACAAAGGCTCCTATGAACCCAGAGCCACACTTATAGGAGAAATGGGAATGATAGAGTATTCATTAACTAACAGCATGGAAGCAATTTGTGCACAGCACACCCTACTTTATGAAAACTCAACATAGGAAAGTGTGGTGTTCCAAAAAGATAAAGGAGAGGCCATGGCTTCAGAGAGTGTGGTGCTTCCTGGAATTCTCTCCTACATACCTCTGTCCTAAGAAAGGGAAATAAATATACCTGAGGCATTAAAATTTAAAATCTGCAATATCAATAAAATCTGTGTATTCAAGTCTCTGCTGTTTTATAAAGTACTTGTTATAATAACAAATGACAAAAATTCAACAAAGGGGATTCTAAAAAATCAATCTGATATTAAAAAAATACTGTATCCGGTGGTTGGATAGATGGCTAAGTGGTTAAGAACACTGGCTTCTCTTTCAGAGGATCCAGGTTCCATTCCAAAACCCAATGGTGGCTCCCAACCTTCTGTCACTCCAATTCTAGGGAGTGACATCTTCTTCTAGCCTCTGAGAGCACCACCTATGAATGTGGAACACAGATATACATGCAGGCAAAACACCCAAACATATAAAAAATAAAATTTAGGGGCTGGAGAGATGGCTCAGTGGTGAAGAGCACTGACTGCTCTTCCAGAGGACCCGAGCTCAATTCCCAGCACCCACATGGTGGCTCACAACCATCCGTAATGAGATCTGGTGCCCTCTTCTGGCCTGCAGGGATACATGCAGGCAGAACACAGTATACATAATAAATAAATCTTTTTAAAAAAATACTGGGGCTAAATCCTTATCCAATACAACAAGAGTTATACAACAGTTATCCAACATAATGTTATCAAAATCTCAAAATCTGGAGTTGGCTTTACCTTACATGGAAATTACACCAGTTTTCCATTCCTATATTTCTGTTTAGCTTAATAACTATATGTATTGTTAACTGCATATTCAAAGCTTAGATTAGACTGGCAATTTTAGTTGCTTTATATGAAGTTACTTGGGGGTGTCTGTCAAGATGGTTCAGGGGTAAAGACAATCCCCGAGTTCAATCCCCAGGACCCAAATGGTAGAAGGGAAAAACCAACTCCTAAAAGCTCTCATCTAAACTATACTTATGCATTCCCTCCCATTCCCATTATATACATTAATATTTTTTAAAGTTTTGGACAGCTGGAAAGATGGCTCAGTAGTTAAGTGCATTGACTGCTCTTTCAGAGGACCTGGGTTTAATTCTAAGCACCCACATAATGGCTCATAATCACCTATAATTCTAGTTCCAGGGGACCCAATGACCTCTTCTGTCCTCTCCTTTCACCAGACTCACAAGTGGTATACAGACATACATGCAGATAAAATACCCATATACATAAAATAAAAATAAATAAATCTCAAAAACTTTTTTTACAATATTTTCAACCACAGGTCAAACTTTGTTTTAGAAACATAACGGAAACTAAAAGTTAAATCACGGCAATGGTAGGAGCAGGAGCAGTTAATATCATTTAAAAGCTGATCTTTCTTTCTTTTTTTTTTTTCTTTCAGAGCTGAGGACCGAACCCCAGGGCCTTGTGCTTGCTAGGTAAGTGCTCTACCACAGAGCTAAATCCTCAACCCCAAAAGCTGATCTTTCTTATCATCTCCTAACCAACAGACTCAGAATGATTTACTGCTCAGTGGTCAAGACTAGATTGCTCAGTGGTTGAGGAATGAAATGCCACTAGCCAAAGAGAACAGAAACACTGTGAAAAATCCATACCCACTCTAACAAGTCAGCAAAGCTTCCATAGGCATAAGATTTCTCATTAACTTTATTCATATGTTTTCTATTTAACATAATGGATTCTAACTCACAAAAGCATCATGCAAAAGGACTAAAAAAAAGTGAATAACCAGAGCTATACTGTACCATCATCAATAGTGCCAACTTTTGTATCTCTTTTCTTAATCTTCTTTTTTGCAGCTTTTTGAAAAGGTGCAAATTCTACGACAGCATGATATTCCTGACCTGTTTAGGGGGAAAATGACATCCTTGCTTTAATAAAGATGTCAAAAGTGGGTACAAGCAAATCAGCCTACTGTTTTCTAGACCTACTTAAATGGCAGTCATTTGAATAGTCTCCCAAATGCCAAAACCATTATAACAATTACTATAGAGTCACACACTGATAACATAAGTAAAGACACGACAGCAAGCTGGGTGTAGTGGTATGTACCTACAGTCTCCAACATTGGGGAGACTGAGGCAGGAAGATTACATGAGCCCAAGAGTTTCAGGCCAGCCTGGGAGACACAAAGATCCTATCTCAATCAACAACAACAAATAAAAGATATGGCATAGAAGTAAATGTTCACTGAAATTCAGCTTGTAAAATGTGGTATTTTGATATATGAAAAGAAAATCTACAAATTAATTTTCATTACAAAATATTTTAGAGCATGGCATAGTGGCTTGGTGTCTATAACCTTAGCATCAGGAAGGTTAAAACGGGAGGGTCATTGAGTTCAAGGCCAGCTGCTTAGCAAGCTCTGGTCCCAAAATCCTAACTAAACTAACAAATATTAGAAAGCTCTTAAATAAGCAAATGTTAAAAAAAAACACCACATTTTGGAAGTAGAATACCTCACATAACCACAGCCAGCCTCAAACTTTCTTTGCAGCTGACACTGTCTTAAACCCCTGATCCTCCTGCCTCCACCTCCTCCCAAACTCTGGGATTAAAGGGATATAATGCCCAGGTAGATGAGGTAAATCTAGAGACAGCAGCTCAATATGGTAGCACATCCCTGTAATCCCAGTACTCAAGAACAAGACTGCCATGAGTTTAAGGCCAGCATGGGATACAGAGTGAGACCCTGTCTGGGGATGGGGAGATACTAATGGTTTTGGAGCTAGTTGTGGGGGTGACAGCTAATAAGTATGGGGTGTCTCATTGGGATGATGACCACAGTCTAAAATTAGATTGTGGTGATGGTTATACAACTCTGTGAATATATGAAAAATCCTACTGAACTGCCCGCTTTAAATGGGTATATTTTATGGTGTGTGAAATACATCTTCATGAAGCTATTCTTTTCAGTGAGGTACCAATATGAGTTTGACAGATGTTATTAACTCCATTATGGCAATTGTTTCACAGTATATACACACATCAAGTTATCACACTGTACAACAGACTTGTATAAATTTGTCAATTTTACCTCACTAAAACAAAAGAAAAAACATGTTTAAAGTCAGGTATGGTGGTACATACCTATAATCCCAGCACTCGGAAAACAGAGATAGGAAGATTGCCACAAGTTCAGGCCAGCCTGGTCTACCCAGACTGTTTCAAAAAGGGAAAACAAAGTAATACGAACAAACAAAAAGACTACACATTACACAAATGAAATGATTCTGTTGATGTGCAATGCCCAGAGTAGGGCAATCCATAGATACAAAGTAGATTAGTTGGCTGCCAGGGCTGAGGGGAGAGCAGAAGACTGCTAATGGAGATGGGTTTCTTTGGAGATGATGAAAACATTCCAAAATCAGAAGTGATGGTTGTAGAACTTGGCGAATATACTAAACCCTACTAAATGTGCACATAAAGATGGTGAATTTTATGATGTGTGAATTATATTTCAATTGAAAAAAAACCTGACTGTTAAAAAAAGATATGCCAGATCATTCCCACTGAACAATGTCATACAAGGTACAAAATACTATCTTCTCAAACAAATAAATCAATTTAATTAATGAAATTAAAAAATACTATCTTCTCTTCAGTGGCATAGAGACACAAACTAGAATAAAATAAGAACAGGAGTTGGGTTGGGTGGCACATACTTGTAATCCTAGTATTTAGGAGATGAAGGCAGGAGGATGAGGAATTCAAAGCTACCCTAGGCTACATGGAACCCTGTCTCAAACAAGAACGAATTATGAAGGAAAGATGGCTATGAAAATCCTAATGAGGGCTGGAGAGATGGCTCAGGCGTTAAGAGCACTGACTGCTCTTCCAGAGGACCTGAGTTCAATTCCCAGCACCCACATGGTGGCTCACAACCATCTGTAATGAGATCTGGCGCCCTCTTCTGGCCTGCAGGCAGAACACTATACATAATGAATTAAAAAAAAAATCCTAATGAATGCAGAATCAGACTAGGTGAATAACTACTATGTATTGAGGAGTAGAAGAGATAAAAACCAAGAGTGAAGCTCAGTGGGAGATAGACTGGGGAAACAAACAAACAAAAATAAAAGCAGAACCAAGGCAAGGCAATGGAGGGCTATAACTAGCAGGATGCGTCTGGAATTTTTGTTTCATAATTATCAACTTAAATCATTTCAAAAGAGGTAATTTCAAGTTCGAGATGTAGCTCACTGATAGAGACAAGGCCTAGTAATGTGAGAGACCCTAGGTTTAATCCTACAAACACACACACACACAAAACAAACAAACAAACAAACAAAACCACTGAATTTCATGGCAATCAGGCTGAAGTATACAGAAATAGAAACATAGAAACCCCTGTAAAGAGACAGTGGTTGTCCATACATTGGCTGATGAGGACACAGAATGTATAGATAAGTCTCAGTGAAGAATACACTTTATAGGGTGGAGAGACAGCTCTGTGATTAAGAGCACTTCTTGTTCTTAGATCTGGGTTTAATTCCCAGCATCGACATGGCAGCTCACAACCATCTGTAACTCTCCAGTTCCAAGGGATCAGATGCCCTGGTCTGGCCTCTGTGGGCACCAGACAGAAATATGGTGTACAGACATACACATAGGCAAAGCTCATACACATAAAATATTTTTTAAATATACACAGTGTTACTAAAAAAAAAAAAAAAAAAGCACACAATGGGCTGGTGAGAAGGCTCAATGGGTAAGCACACTTGCCACCAAGGCTGATGACCTGAGTTCAATTCCCAGGACCCTCATGGTGGAATGAGAGAACATGTGTGCCATAGCCTGCAGACACACAAAATAAAAAAAATACGTGTAATAAAATTTAAGAAATTCATAAGTTGATAAGACTCAAAACTTGTAACAGATGTCAAGGATAAAGAAATGAAAATATTACAACTTGGAGCCCTGTGCTAAGTGAGAAATCATTGCTATCTACTAGAATCAATATGCTGGCCAGGGAAAATAGCTAGTTTGGGAAAACTGATCAAAGTCAAGCATGGGAGAGTATAATAGAGAGTGATGTTAGAGTGAGAGGCCCTTATTTTACCCTTTGTACACACAAGTTGGACAAACACAGTTATCAAGCCTTCAGCTTTTATTGGCATATACCATATCGAGGATTTAATATTCAAAAACTTGAAGTAATTGAGATAATAAAACTAGACAAGAAACCCTATTTTCATTTATCTATGATTATAAAACCAAATGAAAGTTGGCAAATGCCAACTTGGATACGTTCTGGCTAAATATTACAAGTAGCAGTTAGCAAATAAAAAGTGAGATTAGAGTTAAGTCAGAAATTTGTCTTTGTTATAAACTGGGTATCCTGGATACCAAGAGTTTGTGTGTTTTGCTGGTGCTGAGGATCACACCCAGGGCCTTAGCTTGGAAGATCAAATCTGATGTTTTAGCTATATACAACTTTGTGAGAAAGATAAACAGTATTCTAACTGAGGACTATTGACTTAAAGAATATTCATTAATATCTTTGAAGCAGAAAGCCAACATTTAAAAACAAGTTTAAAGTATCACATAAGGAGAAGTCAGTGGTAATTTTATTTTCTGGATCAAACTAAATAAATTAGTTAATAAAAATATCTGAGGATTATAAAAATCCTTTAAATGTTGCACATTTCATCTTAAAGGAGCTTATAAAAAGTAACACCAGGCGGTGGTGGCTCACGCCTGTAATCCCAGCACTTGGAAAGCAGAGGCAGGCGGATCTCTGTGAGTTTGAGGCCAGCCTGGTCTACAAAGCGAGTTCCAGGACAGGCTCCAAAGCTACAGAGAAACCCTGTCTCGAAAAAAACCAAAAAAAAAAAAAAAAAAAAAACCTACATAGGCATGGAGAAAGCATCATTTTGTATACTGCTATCCCCTCCCTCCTTACCTCCCTTTCTCACTTCCTCTCCCTAACCCTCTTTCTAGTCATTCTATGTAGCCCAGAATGGCCTCAAACTTGTAGTCATCCTCCTGCCTCTGTCACCAGAGTGCTGATAATAGGCATGCATCACAAGTGGCTGCACAATTCTCTTAAATGTAAAAATGGCAAACTCCCCTAAATCTTATAAAGACTCACCTTTATTGTCAAGAAATACATAGCCATCAAATCGGTCCCTGAATAAAAGAATGTCTTCTTGGTTTTTAAAGTTGATATATGCTCTGGCATACATATGAGGATACAGACTGTAGAGGGGGAAAGCAATGATGTGAATATGGTTGCAGGTGACTGGCTGAATTGCAAACATGTATATATTAAAGAAACCAGCTCAAAAACGAAAAGGAGTAGAATAAAAAGAATGGAAGACTATTTTCCACCCCCGTTTTTGTTTTGTTTTTTTTTTTTTTTACCTAGTATCATTAGAAAAAAACTCAAAATAATCATGATCAGGCATAGGTTGAAGATGCTCCTGAAGCTGCTCCTTGGTCAAAGTGGGAGGTAATCTTCGAATTACCACCTTAGGAAATGAATGAGGAAAATAAAATCAGTACACAACAACTTTCTGGTATACCCAAATCATGGCTCTTGATGATCAGCTTTAAAATACAAAAGCACTTATAAAAACACTGAAAATAGTCTTCTGCAGCCCAACGCGGGTTTATACTCTCGGAAATGACAACTGACTGGCGCAACCTGACAATGTCAGGTTCTGCTCTTAAATGGCAACTCTGCGGTTTAAAACCCATTTAAAAAAACGGATCTATTAGTAAACAGGTAGACAAATCCCGGTCTTTCGTGGATGTCACGAAATCGAAATCGTATCAATCGTATCTCTCACACACCTTACAGGCGCTGAAAGAAACCCCTCCCCATTCGGCTTAACATATGTAAAACGTTACCCTCATCGCCCTCCATCTGTCATCAATTCCTTTAACGTACTTCCCCAACTCGCCTCTATTAACACACCACAATTACTCTCACGCCTCACCCCTGGTGTCGCAATTAAAGTTCCCCTATCTTTCCTGCCGCTCCCCTCTCCCATGACCACCTCACAGTCGTAGCTCTAACTTAAACCCTTCTCATCTAGGAGTCCTCCTTTTCCCTCACCCCCCACTTCGGGGGCTTGACCAGAACCCGCTAATCCCATCTCCACCGGTGCGTGAGACAGAGCGAAGCAATTTTCATTCAGTTAGAAACAGAAGAGAAACCCGGGAGAGAAAGAACAGCCCCATTCCCAGCCACCCTCCCCAATCCGTGTACTCGTCCCGCCCTCTCTCGGGCCACCAGCCCATAGGCACCTTGCTCAAAGCTTCTTTCTTCTCCCTGTTGCGATCTTGCTTATCTTCTCCTTTGGCGCCTTCGGCAGTAGCTCCAAGGCTACTGCCTGTGGCACCTTGAGGTGTTAACAGGGTCACTCGCTTCTCCTTAGGCCTGTGATCTTTCTCTTCCTTCATGGCCACGGTTACGCTCCTTAGAGCCGTGGCTCAGCTGCAATGCCTTTACGCCGGGCACCTACGACTCGCGGGCAGAAGCCTCAGGAGCTCCGCCCCTAACAAATGCCCCTAGTGATAAGCAGAGCCCAGCGTTCCATTGGGCTCTATGAGATCTCGCGAGAGTTTAGGGCACCCAGCTTCACTCGGGGTTAAGGTTTTAACACCTGGTCTTTACTTCCCGCCTGCCTAATCCCCGCGCTGCCCAATCCCCTAGCGGCCCAGATTCCCTCGGGGCCCGCCCCTTTGCGCGTCATTAGCAACTCCGCCATCTTGTCTAGAAAGGACTCTTTTATGGACTACAACTCCCGACATGCAAAGCAGCTGCCCTCCTGGGATTAGAACGTGGGAATTATAGAGCTGTCTCAGGGTCTCTTATTTTAAATACATATGATCATTTAATCTCTAAATTTTAGTAGGTTTTTTAATTTTATTATTTTTATTATTTGAAGTGCGTGTGGTAGCTGGTGCCTGTAATCCCAACACTGGGGAACCTGAGGGTGAAGGATCACAAATTCAGTCTGTTCTAAATAGCAAGTTCCAGGCAAATTAGGGCTAGATAGTGGAGCCCCGTATCAACCAAATAATCAATAGGTAAATAAATAAATAGATAAGGAAATTTTTTTTGTTTTTGTTTTTCTTTAAACTAAAGTACGCTTTCAGAGGTGCTAGAGTCTCTTTTAAAAAAAGGATTTACAGATTAGGATTTACAAAATTAGCCGGGTTGTGGTGGCGCAATCCTCAGAGGCAAGTCTGGTTTACAGAGGGAGTTCCAGGACAGCCAGGGCTACACAGGGAAACCTTCTCTCCAAAAACCAATAAATAAATAAATAAATAGATAAATGAATATAAATAAATAAAATTAGGATTTACAGAGACTCGAGAAACACACATGGTACTAATTTCAAGGAGTTGTAACCAAAAATATATGAGATTTGTTCACACACACACATTCTTTTTTTCTTTTTCTAATTAAAGGATTCTCTCCTGGTATTGAAAGTACCCAACTTGATTTGTTCAGTTTACTCTCTCAATTTTAAAAAGGACAAAATTGACTGTAAATTACCCCTCCTACAATTCAAATACCCATTAACAGGCGAATGGACAAGCAAAATGCCATACATCCACAGAATGAAGTGCTATGTCTTGGTAGTGAACAGTGAAAGATGCCATAAATATGTGCAATAAAATAAACTATCAGTCAGGTGCAGGGGCATGTTTCTGTAGTCCCTGCATTTGGGAAACTGAATCAGAATGGTCAGGAATTTTAGGCCAGACTGAACTACCCAACATGATGTTTTCTGTGGAAGGAAGGAAAGAGGGAGTGAAGAAAGGAAGGAAGTAGAGTACTTTGTTGGTACACCTGACTGAGGTGGAAGGAGGATCTCTTTTGCTGGTACCTGCCGAGGACAAAGCACTGACCCACCTTCGTGCAGCAAGTTCCTGATCCTTGCAGGCAGTTCTCAGTGCCATGATTGAAAATAACTATGGTGTGTTACAATTGAAGAAAGAATGGGGTCTGGAGACCACACTTCCATCATCTAGATTTTGCACTAACCTGAGAACTGAAAGCCTGAGGATTGTGCTGCTACAAAGAATGACCTTTATCTGAAGTTGGCCAGATCCTGAGAACTTTAGACATTTTTGTAGTACTATATTCATGAAAAAAAAGGCCTGAGACCAGCATATTTATGTGCCAGGTAGACAACATTAGCTGGGTGTGGTAGCAGATACCTGTCTTAGCAACTCTTCAGGCTACTGAACCAGAAGATCATTTAAGCATTAGTTCAAACCAGTCCGGGTAGGATACTAAAATTTCACAGTACTCCTCCCCAAGAGACATTTAGTTTGTCTTATAAGTAACTGGTTTTGTAAAAAAGATCCCAATAAAGTATTTTAAAGCAAAAATGCTATTATGTTGAAAGAATGAATTTAGAAGCTGAGTATATA
This sequence comes from Onychomys torridus, assembly GCF_903995425.1. Taxonomy (NCBI): domain Eukaryota; kingdom Metazoa; phylum Chordata; class Mammalia; order Rodentia; family Cricetidae; genus Onychomys; species Onychomys torridus. Next base: position 18,049,816 of record NC_050466.1, read on the forward strand.
TACTATGCAGTTCCGAAAGTTGGGGGCACATGAGGGGAGAACAGAGCCCTTCATCCTGAAATCAAGCTTTTGCCATTCCAGCTAACAAGAGTCAGAGAGCCAGGAAACGTCAAAACTAACAGACAAAATTGCATACAGAGACAGTGTGTGCCTACCTAACCCCCAAATGACATGTAATCTCATGTTTTGACACCTCTCTCATCCAGCAATTTTGCCAACTCCTTTTTTTTGTTGTTGTTGGTTTTGTTTGTTTGTGGGTTGTTTTTTCTTTTTTCTTTTTCTTTTCTTTTCTTTCTTTTTCTTTTTTTTTTTTTTTTTTGGTTTTTCGAGACAGGGTTTCCCTGTGTAGCTTTGCACCTTTCCTGGAACTCACTTGGTAGTCCAGGCTGGCCTCGAACTCACAGAGATCCACCTGCCTCTGCCTCCCAAGTGCTGGGACTACAGGCGTGTGCCACCACCACCCTGCTTCTTTCTTCCCTTTTTATTATGTGGCTGGCTGCATGCCCCTGGTGTCCTCTCTTTCACGTATTCTCACTCCTAGCTCTTCACTATTCTTCAAGCTTTGATTTCTCCTCCTATTTATTCTCTCTGCCTGCCAGCCCCGCCTATACTTTCTCCCTCCTTTCAGGGCACTTTTATACATAAATGTAACAAAGAAAGAAATGATCCAAGGAAGGTTCTTGAGTTCAGAAAACCATGATCAGAAAAACATGTAAATAAACAAGAATAAGCACATACTAAATATTAACAGAGCAGCCCTTTCCCAAAACTTTCTCAGGAAAGACCAGTTTAAACACAATGCCTGGCATGTACTGTAGATTATATTTGGGAATGCATAAATGCAAGGCAGAAGGCCATGTCCAGATTCAGGGCACACTGAGGACAGCACTCAGCATATCCTTTCACCAGATTGGGTTCTACAGCTATAATCTGATATCCAATAAAAGTGAACATATTATAAATTGAACATAAATGTTTGTCACAGGAGGCGTGAAGTCATGTCGAAGAACAGCCCAGGGAACAAAATGCACCTGAGGTAAAAGGCCATTTGCCTTTTCCCCTGGAGCCTCTCTTACAGTTCCCCAAGGCACTGTCCACCATGAGTCATTCTTTTGATGGTGTTCAGATAGGATGGAATTCAGATCACTAGGCTTAGTGGCAGGGCCTTTACCTGCTGAGTCTGAGTCATCTCATTAGCCCCTACACCTTTCTAAAGTACTTTAAAAACCTTATTTATATATTTTTTCAAGACAGGGTTTCTCTGTGTAGCTTTGCGCCTTTCCTGGAACTCACTCTGTAGATCAGGCTGGCCTCGAACTCACAAAGATCCGCCTGCCTCTGCCTCCTGAGTGCTGGGATCAAAGGCGTGCACCACCACTGCCCGGCAAGTAAATCATAAAAAAAATAAAATTAATTAATTAAAAAAAACGTCAGGGAGACTATGAAGTCTCAGCAACATGGCTGCTTAAGCAAGACCTGAACAAGGACAACACCAACAGCTAGATAAAGGTAACATGAAAGAGGGAAATCACAAGAAGCTCCAACCATAGACAAAGATCTGCAGGCAACTGAGTGCGGGGCATTTACCCACCAACCCCACAGTTCCCCAGAGTTTTCTTGAGTGTGAGTAGCAGGAACTATTAGAAGGATTTAGACTGTGAAGATAAACAGAAAATACAGGATCGCCTCGAGCAGGCCTGGAACCTGGAACCTATTCCAACAAGTCCTGACTGTCTCTGCCCCAGGGTATTTATAAAAAACGCCAAGGGGTAAAGCAAAAGACACACATACCCCTCCCAACAGCCAGGTGCAGACCATCTCAGACACCTGCACTCAGGCCCGTGGCCCTAATCATCCTCTCTATGCAGACCTGCTGGGTAAAGCCACGAGGAACCTGAAAATGGGCTCCCACAACTGAGTAATGCAGAGAGCCACAAGAAATAGTCTTCCCCGAGTTGATTATCTAATACCGAGTGGCCTGCCCAGAAATATACATACAGGTAATAATATATGCACTAAGTAGGTCATTGAAACAGGGCTCCAGACCTTAGTATGCCCCCCGCCCCAGACCTTAGCACAACTAACTCCATGACGGAAGTACCATTCAGGCTGTAAAACTCAGCATGAAGATAGTACCACTTGTCAAAACAAAAGACCCAATCCATCCAAGTGCATAGTCCTGGGAAAGTCTCTAAATGTACTAACCTTGCCTTTTGGCTTCTGTAGTTCCACTTCTGGCTAACTGTTCTTGTTAACTAGGTGTGTTTGTTCTTAAAAGCTCACCCTGAGAAAGTCTTGGGGCTAAACTGAGATCCCGAACACCCAGTGTATTTGGTTGGCTAATAAAGACTTTCTATTGGCTGAAATGCATGTACAAGTAGTCTTCTCTGTTGAATACTCAGCAACAGTTAAGCAGTTATATTTACATATTTAGGAATACACACACACACACACACACACACGTAACAACAATTAAAGAAAAAGAGGGTATGAATTTTATTTTATTTTTTTGAGACAGGGTTTGTCTGTATAGCTTTGTTTGGTAGCCCAGGCTGGCCTCGAACTCACAGAGATATCTGCCTGCCTCTGCCTCCCGAATGCTGGGATTAAAAGCATGTGCCACCACCGCCCGACTCAATTTCAAAAGAGATTTTAAAAACCTAATCAAAATTAGCATTTGGATGCTCTTTCACTTAAAAATAGTACTTAATAAACATAATTACGGATCATTTACCATACATTGCTGGGCTAGTGTATGATGGACTAGTTTAACGGGCTGACAAATCGTTTTGTGGGACCCTGGTAGAGATGGGTGGCTGGAAGCTAAATACTAAGATTTTCCTCTGGGGTGATAATTTAATCGGAGTGCTAACAGACTGAATTTATCAGAATACATACCTTCTAAGCAAACTGGACAACAAGTATCTTAGATCAAAACTTAACCCTAACAGCGAAAAAACCCTCTTTAGTTTGTTTGGGATTTCTAAGAAAAAAAAAAGGAACGGGGTGTGTGTGTGTGTGTGTGTAAAACCCTAATCGCCATAAACCCTCTTTAATTTGTTAAGGATTTCAAAGAAAAAAAAGGAGCGGTGTGTGTGTGTGTGTGTGTGTGTGTGTGTGTGTGTGTGTGTGTGTGTAGGATTTGTGTTATAGTACACACACGGATTCTTAAGATCACACTATACAGGCAAATATAATTGCACAGGAAACACATTGAGAATTGGCAGTGTTCATACAGCTATTCAATGAAATATGTACTGCATTCATCATAACTTTCCTTCCGGTTTTAGAGTTTCAGACTTAGCAAAGGGTTAATGTTCTGTGTAGTTGAGATTTCAGAAACCTCACTAGGAACTGTATGTGTCCGTGCTCCAGTTTCCTGACCGGCTTCTATATACTAATACACACATCCCTTCCTGTTGGCTGCAGGGAGCCTGGGTCCAGGGGAAGGGGTTTACCGTCGTACCCGGAACTGTTTCCAAGGGTTTTTTTTTTTTTTTTTTTTTTTTTTTTTTCTTTTCATTCTGGTTTGATAAACGCTGCTGGCTCCCGGACCCTAGGCATCCTAGACCCTTGGGGGCCGCGAGAGCGCCCCCTTGTTCCGCCCCTTGGCGGGTTCAGCTTCCACCACCATGGCTCCTGTGTCAGGCTCGCGTAGCCCTGAACGGGAGGCCTCCGGGGGAAAACGTCGCAGTTCGTCGAGGAGCCCTAAACCCAGCAAATCTTCCCGCTCCCCGCGGGGTCGCCGCTCTCGCTCGCGCTCTTGTTCTCGTCTCGGTGACCGGAATGGGCTCAGCCATTCTCTCAGTGGCTTCAGCCAAAGCTCTCGAAATCAATCTTACCGCTCCCGCTCTCGATCGCGTTCTCGAGAGCGGCCCTCTACGCAGCGGAGTGCCCCTTTTGCTTCTGCATCCTCGTCTGCCTATTATGGCGGCTACTCGCGTCCCTACGGGGGCGACAAGCCATGGCCAAGCCTGCTGGACAAGGAGAGAGAGGAGAGTCTGCGGCAGAAGTGAGTGAGATCGCTGCACCCTCTTGGACGAGTCTGCCTGCCTTTGAATCCGGCTTGTCATTCATTGTTTCTGTTTGTATTTCGCTTCCCACCCGCCTCGCACCTTTTTCATCCTTTTCTTCAATCCACCCCACGACCTTTTTATTTATCCTTCTCTAACTTATATTTTCATTCATCCCCAGACTCCTTCATAAAATACCCTGTTTTCCCACCACCCACTTTCCCCCTTCTGTCTTTACAGGCAGATATCGCTAAGAGGCTCAGCTCTATTGTATTCCCTTGGTTGCATCATTATCCGTGAGCTTGTCTTTATTCTACACTAAGCCGAACTTGTGGAAGTGAGGTCCTATTTAATCGATCACAGAATTAGTAGTGCCTGCCTCTTGGGAGGCATGCAACGGTTGCTTGTTGCATGAAGGAACAGACAAGTTTGAGATAACAGGATATGTCAGTGGAAAAGTTTTGCGGAAGGATTGTAATTAAGGATCTGTATTGGATAGGAGGAAACCTTCCTCTATGCAAGATGGTTAGATGAATGTAAAAAAATGCTCTGCCAAGCTGTAGATGGGGCTACATTAAGGAAGACTTTTGTAAAGTGGTCCCAGCCATCTTGACCATGAAAAACAAATGCAGGAATGAGCTCAGATCTCCTCTAATGGAGTTCTTAGTTTAAAAGACCGACAGAACTGTAGTTGCAACAGCAGTGAGGCTCTGGAGGGAAGTCAGATCAGTCTCGTCCTCATTTACATAGCAAGTTTAAGGCCATCCTGGTATACACGAGACCGTGTCTCAAAAAAATAGTTAAATTAAAAAAAGCTGGGCATGATGGCTCACTCCTTTGATTCTAGCGTTCAGAAAGCCGAGGCAGAATTGTCACAATTAGTTGGAGGCCAGCCTGAACTACCGAATAGCTTTAAGGTCAGCCTGAGGGAAAGTGAGACTTTGAGAGAGAGGCTTGTATTACTGCATTAGTCATACTATCTAATATTTATGAAGTTAATTATGTTTGTTAAATGTTATGTCTTAGGCATTGTACTAGGCTTTGTACCATGTGATTAAAAAGTATAAAACTTTAAGCATTACAGGCATTGAGGGGCAAGTTAACTTTCCAACTGTTGAATTGTTTTCATGATTTTTTTTTTTTGCTTCCAGCAGGGGAGGAAATAAAGTATAATTATAAAAAGGGCAGGCTTCACAATCACTCAACCTGAGTTTGAAGGCTTTGTCATGAAGCAGGGTAGTTTGGGGCAAGTTAGTTGACCTCTCTGAGCTTCACTTCTTCACCATTAAAAAAGGAGAAGCTGGAGTTGTAACTCAGTGGAAGGGTGCTTGCCTAGCAAACCTGAGGCCCTGGTTGGATCAGTACTCCAGAAAGGGTTGAGGGAAATTAGTAACAAGGCTTTTAAGGTTGTAATAACTTCCGTAAGTGTGTGGAAACAGAAACAGTAAGACAGGTCTGAATTGTTAGAGACTTACCTATCCAATTTAAATTGTTCAGCATGGTATAGTACTCAGAGAGTGTGACAGTCAAAAAGCAAATAGTGAGCCATGAGTTTTGTGAGGTCATATCTCTAATCCCAACATTTGAGAAAGGGTCAGAACCATCAGGAGTTGAAGGCTAGCTAGACCCTGCTTCCTGAGATCCAGTCTCAAAAAGAGGTGGAGAGGATTTACTGGAATGTTATAATTGCTGTGATGAAATTTGCATTTGTACTTTCAGGCAATATGAAGTTTATTGTGTCTATTAAACATTATGTCTTAGGCACAGTGCTAGGCTTTGTACTGAATGTTTAAAAATGAGAAATTTTAAAGCCTTACAGGAGCAAGGGGTATGAGACTTTTTGTGTTCTTTGTGATTGGGCAGGCATTCCCCCCCCAGCAGTTATAAACAGATGTATCCCCCTTTTTTTTGGAGCTGAGGATCGAACCTAGGGCCTTGCTATTGCTAGGCAAGCACTCTACCACTGAGCTAAATCCCCAACCCCAGATGTATACCTTTTTAAATTATCTTTTTAATCAAATAAAAAACCCTCTAAGTCTGGCTCTGTATAGTTAAAAGAAAAGAAAGTCAAGCCCATTATATTTCTTTTATAATTGTTATGCTTAAACAAACAAACAAACAAAAAACTGTGAGGCCAGGCAGTGAGGCCAGGTGCGGTGGTGGTGCACGCCTTTGATCCCAGCACTCGGGAGACAGAGCCAGGCAGATCTCTGTGAGTTCGAGGCCAGCCTGGGCTACCAAGTGAGTTCCAGGAAAGGTGCAAAAGTACACAGAGAAACCCTGTCTTGACAAAACAAAAAACAAAAAACCCTGTGAGTTTTAAGCCACTACACTTTAAGGAATAAGGAATTAAGGCTTCCCCCTTCAAATAATTATTTTTATTTTTTTAGGGGGGGCAGTTGAGACAAGGTCTCTATAGCTGTACTAGAACTTACTATGTAGACCAAGCTGTCCACAAACAGAGAGATCTGCCTGTCTTTGCCTCCCAAGTGCTGGGACTGAAGAGATCAACCACCATACCTGGTGTTATTTTTATTATATTTTTAATTATGTGTATGCATGCATGTCTGTGTATGGATATGCACTTGTGAGCATAGATGCCTTGGGAGGCCAGAAGCATCAGATCTCCTGGAGCTGGAATTAAGGCAGCTGAGAGCCAACTGTCTTACAGTGTGTACTCTTTACCACTAGGCCATTTCTCCAGCCCAGAGTTTGTATTGTAAGTTTATGAGTAGTAGTAAATATTAAAGCAGAATTAGTCACATATGTAAAATGAAAAAAAAAAGTGTCGTCCCCAAAGTAGAGAATGTACTCCTTCTCCAAAAAGGATCTAAAAGAAAAACTGGTAATAAACCTTAATAAGGACAGTTTTTGTCAAAGAAAATTTTTCTTCCTTTTCAGAATCCCCTTTATTTTCATTTCATCTTTATATTCTTCACTAATTCCTAGGTTCCTGAAAACTGAAAGTTTGACCAAATCAAAAGATTTCCCCACCTTTATAAATATACATAAACAAATGAATTTATTTTTAAACATAATGCTTCCTTAGCCCGGCAGTGGTGGGGCAGCCTTTAGTCCCAGCACTTGGGAGGCAGAGGCAGGCATTCAAGGCCAGACTGGTCTACAGAGTGAGATCCAGAACAGGCTCCAAAGCTACACAGAGAAACCCTGTCTCCAAAACCCAAAAACCCAACCCCCCCAAACCTTTCTGTTACCTAATGAGCTTATATTTAAACCAAGCTTTTATTAATTTTTCAAACATGTAGATAAATCCAGGTGTTCCTGTAGCCCCAGCTTCTTCGAAGGCTGGATCACTTGAGCCCAGGAGTTCAAGGCCAGCCTAGGCAACATGGTAAGATCTCAAAGATATATGGGGAAAATAATGCTGGAAGACTTGATTCCTGTTGAGTTTTATTATATGTTTAGGAAACAGTTCATCCATTGAGATATAATTTAAATATTTATCTCTTTCAGGAGATTAAGTGAAAGAGAGAGAATTGGAGAGTTGGGAGCTCCTGAAGTTTGGGGACTTTCTCCAAAGAATCCTGAACCAGAGTAAGTGGGTTAAACATATCATTTTACAATGTTAATAGCATTTGTTTAAATCCTAGTCTGCAGTCAAAAATTTTTTAATTATATTTTCTCACATTTTATTTATTTGTACATGTATGTATGTGCACAGGTGGACGTCAGAGGACAACTTGCAAGAGTCGGTTCTCTCCTTCCACCATGTGGGTCCCAGGGATTGAACTCAGGTCATCAGGCTTAGCAGCACCTTTACCTACTGATTCATCTAGCCAGCCTACTGTCAAAATTTTTAAGTGAAGAGCTTCAAGTACTTATCAGATTTTTTTGATTTCTTAAGGTTTATGCTATTTTACCCTTTATATTAAAAAAACATGGGGCCAGGCTGTGGTAGCACATGCCTGTAATCCCAGCACTTGGGAGGCAGAGGCAGGTGGATCTCTGTGAGTTCAAGGCCAGCCTGGTCTACAGAGCTAGTCCAGGACAGGCTCCAAAGCTACAGAGAAACCCTGTCTCGAAAAACCAAAAAAACCAAACATGGAACATAGGTAATGATTACTGACACTGCTAGTAGATTTTAGCCCGTTCCTTGTGTGTGTGGGTTTGTTTTGTTTTGTATTGTATTTGAGATATGGTCTCATTCTGTAATCCAGGCTATTTGGAAGCCACTCTGTAACAACTAAAGCAGGACTCAAACTCACAGCAATCCTCCTGCCTTAGCCCCCTGAATGCTGGAATTACTTGCATAGATCACCATGCCCAGCTTGATTGCTGTCTTTAAATTATAACTCTTGAAGCACTAATTTCCTACTCAGAAAGATTCATTATATTTCATATTATGTTTATATTAGTTTTCATTTTTTTTCAACTAACCCACTATTAGACTGTTAGGTATTAGTATAAGTGATAAAATAGAGGTAATTTACTAAGAAAGAAGGCTCTCCTGAGGAAAGGGGCTAGTGAGATGGGAAAAGTAGACACTCAAAATCCTAAAAAATTAGTGTGATTGTGTGCTGGGGGCCAGAATTTGAAGTCAAATTTTCTGTGATCTCTTGTCTACCTTACTTTTAAAATTTACATTTTTCTCTGTCTGTCTGTCTGTTTCTCTCTCTGTGCATGCAGACACAGACAACAGACACACACACACACACACACACACACACACACACACACACACACACACAGGTCTTGTACATGTCCTCCCTCACTTATCACATGTGGAGGTCAGAGAACAACTTGGATGGGTTGGTTTTCTTCTTCTTCCATCATGTGCATTCCAGGAAATATAATATATAATATATAATTCAAGTTGTTAGGATTGGCACGAAGTGCTCCTTCCTGATAAGGCATCTTGCTAGTCCAGCACCTTATTTTTTGAGACAGTTTTTCAATGAACCTGGTGCTGATCCAGTGAACTTGATTGGTTGACCAGTAAGCCCTAGGGATCCTCTTGTCTCTGTGTCTCCAAATGCTGGAATTACAGGTGAGTGCCAGCCCACCCATCATTTTCTATGGCTGCTGGGGATCTGAACTCAGGTCCTTGTGTTTGTGTAACAGAAATTTGATTAACTGAGCCACCTCTCTGGCCCTTAAATTAAAAAAAGTTCATAAGACATAACATTGTTTATTGCCCACAATGCCTATCCCATGTGTCCCTTTGTTCCCCTAAGCAGTTTCATTTCTTCTTTCATTTTATACATACACATATGATTTTATGTGACTATATGAAATCTGAGAACCACAAATCGGATAAAACATGAAATTTGTATTCCTGAGACTGGCTTAATTTGCTCAATAGGATTATTTCCTATTGCATCCATTTTCCTATACATGATGTAACCCCAGTCTTCTTTTTGGCTGAAAATGTTTCTACTGTGCACATACACTATAAGTCTATTCCTCTGTTGTTGATACCTAGTTTGACCCCGTAACTGAGCTACTGTGAATAGTCTGTGGTTTATATTGCTTTTTGAGTGTCTCTGTGATGTGATGACTTGTAATCCTTCAGGCAGATGCCCAGGAGTGGTATGGCTATATTCTGTGGCGGATCTAGTTTTTGTGTTTTGAGAAACCTCCATATAATTTCCACAGAAGCTGAATTAGTTTACATTCCATCTGGCTGTATATAAGGGCTTCCTGGTCTCTACATCCTCAACAGCATTTGTACTTAGTTGCTTTCTTAATGGCTGTCATACTGTCTGGTGTAGGATGGACTCTCAGTGTATTTTTCATTTGCATTTTCCTGATGGATACTGAAGTTGAACATTTTTTTGTGTGTGTGTGTTTATTGAATATTTGTATTTCATCTTTTGAGAAATGTCTGTTCATTTCATTAGCCCATGTATTTATTTATTTATTTGTTGTTTGTTTATTTGAGACAGGGTTTCTCTGGGTAACCCTAGCTATCCTGGAACTCACTCTGTAGACCAGTTTGGCCTCCAACTCACAGAGATCTGCCTGCCTCTGCCTTCCAGTGGTGGGATCCACCACTGCTCAGCTTAGCCCATTTATTGTATTGGTTTCTTTAGTTTTTTGGTTCTGTGTATATTCTTGGTATCCTCATCTGCCAGATGGAAGATTTTCTCCCATTCTTTAGGTGCTCTTTTCACTCAGTTGTTTCTCTTTGCTGTACAAAGGGTTTTAATCTCACAAGGTCCCATTTGTTGATCTGGGGATTTATTTAGAAAACATCTGGCATCCTCTTTAGAAAGTTCTTGCTTATGCCTATCTTTTTTGAAAAAAATATTTATTTTATTTTATAAGTGTTTTGCCTACATTGTGTGTAAGTGTACTGTATTCATGCTCTGAGCTTGCAGAGGTCAGAAGAGGGCATTAGATCCCCTGAAACTGGAGTTACAGATGGTTGTGAACTGCCATGTAGGTGCTGGAAATTGAGCCTGGGTTCTCTGTGAAGAGTAGCCAATGTGCTAAACCACTGAGCCACCTCTTCATCCCGCATGTTTATATCTTAAAGATTTTTCTCTCTTACAGTTTCAGAGTTTCAAGTCTACATTAAGGTCACCTTTATCTAATACGCTGAAGGACTACTACTTTTTTATTCCATATTTATTTTCATTTCATTTATTTATTTATTTATTTATTTATTTTTATTTTCTTGTTTTTTCGGGACAGGGTTTCTCTGTGTAGCTTTGAGTCTTTCCTGGAACTCACTTGGTAGCCCAGGCTGGCCTCAAACTCACAGAGATCCTCCTGGTTCTGCCTCCCAAGTGCAGGGATTAAAGGCGTGCACCACCTCTGCCTGGTTTATTTTCATTTTAAATGTTAATATTTGTGGGAGTTGCTCTCTCCTTCCACATAATGGATTCAAAGGTTCAAACTCAGGTCATCAGTCTTGACAGCAAGCACCTTTAACTTGCTGGCCCCATATTTTTCTGTTGTTTGTTTGTTTATGGTTTTGTTTTTGTGAGAGGTTTTCTTGTGTAGCCCTGGCTGTCTTAGAACTCTCTCTGTAGACCAGGCTGTCCTTGAATTCAGATGCACCTGTGGGGATTAAGAGCATGAGTTACCCTGCCCAACTCCACTCTTGGATTTTTTTTGAGACAGTGTGCTTGACAAGAAACTTATAATTTGTGTCAGGGTGATAAAGCAGTATTATCTGAAACTTGTTCCTATAGATACTTGAACTCACTTGTTTGTTTTTGCTCTTTTGGGGGACCTACCACCCAGCTCCCAAATGAATCACACATGGAAGCTTATTCTTAATTATGAATGCTTGGCATTAGCTTAGTTTCTAGCCAGCTTTCCTTGTTTTTTGGGGGGGGGGGTTCTTGACAGGATTTCTCTGTACCTTTGGAGCGTGTCCTGGACTACCTCTGTAGACCAGGCTGGCCTTGAACTCACAGAGATCCACCTGCCTCTGCCTCCTGTGTGCTGGGATTAAAGGCATGTGCCACCACTGCCTGGCATGCTTCTGGGGTGTGTGTGTGTGTGTGTGTGTGTGTGTGTGTGTGTGTGTGTGTGTGTGTGTGTGTTTTGGAGCTGAGGATTGAACCCCAGGCCTTGTGCTTGCTGGGCAAGTGCTCTACCATTGAGCTAAATCCCCACTCCCCAGCTTTCCTTAACTTATCCCATCTACCTTTTGCCTCTGGGTTTTTCCCATTCTCTTACTTCTGTATCTTACTTTCTTTTTTCTTTTTTTTTTTTTGTTTTTTGAGACAGGGTTTGTCTGTAGTTTTGGTGCCTTTCCTGGAACTCACTCTGTAGACCAGGCTGGCCTTGAACTCACAGAGATCTGCCTGGCTCTGCCTCCTGAGTGCTGGGATTAAAGGCGGTGCACCGCCACCACCACCCGGCTGTATCTTACTCTTACTGTGGCTTGTTGTGAGTGTAGCTGGGTGGCTGGCCCCTGGAGTCCTCTTCCTTCTCTGGCTGCTTCTTTTTCAATCCCTCTTTCCAGATTTCTCCTTCTCTAATTTTCTCTGCATGTAAGCCCTGCCTGTCCTTTCTCCTGCCTTGCTATTGGCCATTCAGAGCTGTATTAGACCATCAGGTGTTTTAGACAGGCACAGTAACACAGCTTCACAGAGTTAAACAAATGCAACATCAACAAGAGTAACACCCCTTAAAATAATATTCCCCACCACTCATTGAATGAGAATGAAAAGAAACCATAAAAATATTTTGATAAATAATACGAAAGTTATTTCATGTGTGATATGGAGGCCCACAGAGGTTTCCTAGTGAGATATGGGCTTGCTTTACCCAGCAGGGCTGCATTAGAGGATTGCTTGACCATGTGTGTAGTTACCAGGTGATTGGAAAGGTCTGCACTTGGCTATGCAAGGGGGAGGTTGTTTTGCTCCACCCCTTGGCATTCCTATAAAAGTCCTCTTAGAAGAGACAGAAGGGGGTTAGTGGATATTGATCCAGGTCCTCCCAAGGCTATCCTGTGTTTCTGTTTCTCTCCTCTCTAGCTTTCTACCTAATATCTCATATCCCTCTTTCCTCAAGAGTACCCTGGGGAAAAAGTGGAGGTGGGTTCCCCCACAGTATGATCTTTAAAACTTTAAAGGAAAGGATGATAGAATATGAGAACTTGGGGGTTGGGGATTTAGCTCAGTGGTAGAGCACTTGCCTAGCAAGCATAAGGCCCAGGGTTCAATCCTCAGCTCCAAAATAAAAAAAAAAAAAAAGAATATGAGAACTTTCCTTGGGTACCATCGAAGTATTTTAAGTTTTTAGAACCTTTCCCAAAGTATTAATTTTTTTTTTTTTAGATTTATTTACTAGTTTTGACAAGGTCAAACTATGTGGCCCTGGCTAGCCTACTAACTGTGTAGACCAGGCTGGATTTAAACTCACAGAAATCCACCTGTGTCTGCCTTCTAAGTTTTGGGATTAAAAGTGTGTATCACCATGTCTATTTTTATTATTTTTAGTTATGTATATTGTGTGGGTTTCCATGTGTATGCACAGCTATGTCCCATGTCCCCAGAGGCCAGGGACATCAGATTTCCTTGGAGCTAGAGTTATAGGTGATTGTGAGCCACCCAGCATGGGTACTGGGAATCAAACTCAGGTCCTATGCAAGAGCACCACACACTCTATTTGCTGAGCAGATAACAGCTGGTAGAGTGCTTGTCTAGAGTTCATAAGACTCTAAGTTTGTTCTCTAGCACCAAATAAACCAGGCATGGTGGTACATGATTTATTTAAGAGGTAAAGGCATGGGCTAGAGACCTTGTCTCAAAAGAAAATTATCCAGGCCAGTGAGATGTTTCAGCAGGTAAAGGTGCTTGGTACAAACTCTGACACCTTCAGGCTGATCCATGGGACCCGCAGTGGGTGGAAGGAGATAACCAAATCCTGAAAATTGTTCTTTGACCTCCACAGTATTGTATGTACACACACACACACACACACACACACACACACACACACACACACACACATACACACACACGCATGCACTAAATAAACTAAATGTAAAAAAATGTATTTAAACCCCCAAACAAAAACTTACTTTCAGAATTTATTTTGCAGATTTCTGTAGTCTATTAGGTTCTGGGGAGATGGGAGTTGTTTTAGTGTGTATCCTTCACCTACTTAGAATAAAATTCTGGAGCTAGGATATCTCTCAGTGATAAAGCAAAATTGCCTAACATTTTTGAGGCTTAGGTTTGATCCCCATAGCCAAAAAAATAATAATAAAATTATGAACTCTTCCATCATTCTTTATGTTTGCCTTTTCTTGATCTTTCCTCATGTTTTCTAGTTCTCAACTTTTGTGAGTTTCTTCTGAAAATATAAATCTTACACATTGCTTTATTAACAGTACTGTGTAAACTCTAAAATATTATGTAAATATAAGTCATTTTATTATGATGATGATAGTAGACTCCTGAATATATTCTTGTCTTTGGGGGCTAGAGAGAGGGTTCTGTGGTTAAAGGCACTGGCTATTCATCTGGGGAACCTGAGTTTGGTCCACAGCACCCACATAGCAATTCCAGAGGATCCGATGCCTTCTCTGGCCTCTGTGGGCACCAGGCACAGTCATATGTGTAGGCAAAATGCCTATATACATAAGATAGTAATAGTAACAACAACAATATTAATAATAATTTGAAATGCTGTCTTTGAAGGTTCCTAGGCAATGAGTGCTGTTAACTGAAAAATTTTAAGTGCATATTTTAATGTTCTATGTAGATATTTCTTACAACTGTTTTCTGTAATTCAGCTCTGATGAACATACACCAGTAGAGGATGAAGAGCCAAAGAAAAGCACTACTTCAGCATCTAGTTCAGAAGGTAATTTTGTAAAATAACGAATTTATTAAGTCATAAATTTAAAAAGTATGTTTCTAAATAATTGAACATTAGACCTTGCTTTTACTCAGGATACCAAAGTTCTTTTCAGTATTTCAAATATAGTAAGATGTTCGTGAATACTTCTGTAGACGTTATTTTTTTTATTTGTACTTAACAGATGAAAAGAAGAAGAAAAGGAAATCTAGTCATTCAAAAGAAAGATCCAAGAAAAAGAGAAAGAAGAAGTCATCTAAAAGAAAACATAAGAAGTATTCTGAAGACAGTGACAGTGACTGTGAATCTGAGACAGACTCCAGTGGTGAGAAAGTAGTATCATTCTGCAAACCCTAGAATGCACTTTAATTGTGAAAATGTTACGTGTGTGCGTGTTTTGTCTGCAAGCATGTCTCTGCCCATGTGTATTCCCTCTGCTTGTGGAGGCCAGAAGAGGGCATCAGACCCCCTGGCACTGGAGTTACAGATAGTTGTGGCCTCCATGTGGTTGCTGGGAATCAAATTCAGTCCTCTGGAAGAGCAGCCTGTGCTCTTAACTGCCAAGCCAACTCTCCAGCCCCTCAGCTTTTCTTTTCTGCAGTTCCGTACGTGTCATTTGGTACAGCAGGCCCTCTGCCTTCAGAGCCTGTCACTCCCTGCATCCACCTTGGCTTACTCAGTGGACATGCGCTACTTTCGTAATAAACTGATTTCAAAACAACTACTTACCACCTCCAGGTCAACCATTCCTTAGTTATCTTCCTAAATCAGTTATGTTTTAATTACACTTTTATTCGTTTATTTTGTGCATTTGTGTGTGTGTATGTATGTGGACGTGCATACCACAGTCAGTATATGTGGGTCCTAGGGAATTGAACTCAGGTCTTCAAGCCCAGCAATAAGCACCCTTACCAACTGAGTCGTCTTGCCAGTGTGTGTCTGGCAGGTTTTAAGACTCCTCTGTATCCTCACGCACCCCATGCTTTTCTCTCTTGGCCCACATTATTTCTACTGAGATTCTGGAAAACATTCTTCTCCTTTGCCACAGGCATACAGAGTTGTCTCTTTTTGGTTTTGTTTTTCTCACTATGAAACTTTAACAATTCCCAGGAAAGTAAAGGGAACAATGTAGTCATTATTATTATTAGCTTTTGTTAGCATTTTGACATTTAAGTTGCTGAGCTATTCAGAGTAAGTTATCATTCCTTGACTAAATATTTCTATATGTACCTCTTTGAAATAGGATGTTTTCCTACTTAACCAATGCCATTAACTCAATGAATAAATTAATAGTGATTCCTGATATTACTAATTCTTAGTGTGACAAAAGTTCTTTTTTACATTCATTGGTTTATTGTATGTGTTTGTGTGTGTGCACTCATACATACTACAGCCAGTGTGTAGAGATCAGAGGACAATTTATATGAATCAGTTCTCTCCTTCTAACCATGTGATTCTAGGGCTCCAGTTCATGTCATCAGGTTTGAAGTAAGCATTTCACTCACTGAACCATCTTGCTGGTGCATGATTTTAATTTCTTTGACTCTTGCCCCTAGTATAATTCCTGGCAAGTTTCAGTACATGTTAGAATGAATAAATTTCTCTGTAATAAAAATGAATATATGCAATAATACATTATTTATCTGTTAAAATATTGGGATTTTGAACTTCAGTTTTTTTCAATAATAATGTGCTTTAATTTTCAGATGAAGATACAAAAAGAAGAGCAAAGAAAGCTAAGAAAAAGGAAAAGAAGAAGAAACGGAGAACGTCAGTTTTTCTTTACTTTTTTTTTAATGAAAAAGCTTAAAATGTATATAAAATTATGTAAAATAGTATAATGGTCCCCCATATGTGTGTGTGTGTGTGTGTGTGTGTGTGTGTGTGTGTGTGTGTGTATGTATATATACCCAGTCTGGCCAATTATGGGTAGTCTCTATCACCGTCTAATTATTTTGGTACTAGTGAAAGTTATCATTCCCTCTATAAATAATTCAATAATTTAGTACCTTTCTCTAAAAGGTATTCCTTAAAAAAATATAGTAACTTTTATTGTGCTTGCAAATTTAACAGTGGTGGCTCACGCCTTTAATCCCAGCACTCAGGAGGCAGAGGTAGGCTGATCTCTGTGAGTTCAAAGCCAGCCTCGTCTACAGAGTGAGTTTCCAGGACAGCAGGGCTACACAGAGAAACCCTGTCTCAAAAAAAAACAAAAAAAAAAAAAATGAAAAAAAGAAAAAAAAAGAAGTTAACTGTCAATTCTCTGCAGTTTTTTCCTACAGTTTATTCATATCAGAATGCTAATACTGTCCCTAAATTATAGTGGTTTTTTGGAGTGATTTAGCATGTTTTTCTGTCTTCTCTATTTTCTGGAGAGTTGGGGGTGTCTCTCAAGTTTGGCAAGGTTCAAATTGGAACTTTGGCCAGGAATACTTTCTAGGTAGCGCTGTGTACACTATCAGTAGGCAACTAATGTCTTGCCTCTTTTTGTCATATTAGCAAACACTGCTGGTCTTTGTCAAGATTCAGTATGCCACTGAGATTGAACAGTGGTAGTTTACTTTGAATGCTGCTATTTAAACATTTTTTGCTATATTTTAACCCATTATACTGAAAATTTTTATTAATGCTTACACTGGTGAGAAATTGTTTTTGTTTTGTGGGTTTTTTGCTTTTTTCTTGCTTTGTGGGATTTTTTTTTTGTTATACAGTATATATGTTTCTATTCTTTTTTTTTCATTTTTCTTTATTAAGAAATTTTCTACTCACTCCACATGCTATCCACAGACCCTCCCTCCCTCCTCCCAACCCCCAGCCCTCTTTCCCAAGCCACCCCACATCCCTACATCTCCCAAATTAAGGTCTCTCATGGGGAGTCAGCAGAGCCCAGCACACTGAGCCTAGGCAGGTCCAAGCCCCTTCCCACTGCACCAAGGCTGTGCAAGGCATCACACCACAGGCACCGGATTCCAGAAGCCTGCTCATATACCAGGGACAGGTCCCAATCCCCCTGCCTGGGTGCCCCCCAAACAGTTCGAGCCTACACACATTGTTAAACACAGTGTAACCTGTTGAGAGGTTTATTTTTCCATCTGAACCTGTTTTACTGCATATCTGTAACTTTTTCTGTCTGCATCAGCAAAATTTTAAACTGCTACAGAGCCTGGCTCATGGTGAGCTGGCGCTCAAGCCTGTAGCCTGCAGCTAGGAGATGTGTCTCTGTACTGCAGCCTGCATGATGAGAGTCTGCAGGACTAGGAAGCCATGTTTTTTGTGTGTTTGGAACCTTTTTATTTTTTAAGCTTTCTCAGGTCTTGTGTGGAAATATGTGCCTGGATGTTGGATGCCATTTGTAGCTTCTCTTGCTCTGTCCCACCAGCTAGCTCCCAAATTACAACACAGACTTTAGGCTTGTTTCTAAATACCTCTTATAACTTAAATGAACCCATTTCTATTCATCTATGTGGTGCCATGTGGCTTATGGCTTTTACCTCACATCCTGCATGTTTTGCTTCCTCTGTATCTGGCTGATGACTCTGCCTTCTTCATAGCATTCTCTCTGCCCCCAAAATCCTGCCTTGCTGTTGGCTATTTAGCTTTTTATTTGACCAGTCTGAGTGACACTTTTTGTTTGTTTGTTTTGTTTTATTTTATTTTTTGAGGCAGGGTTTCTCTGTGTAGCTTTGAGCCTTTCCTGGATCTTGCTCTGTAGACCAGGCTGGCCTCGAACTCAAAAAGATCCCTGAGTGACACTTCTTTACAGTATACTAAAAGATTGTTCCATAACAATTATAAACATAGGCTATCACCTCCTGGCTGAGAGTTAGGTTTTAAGCTATTTCATTTCTATTATCTTTCTATAGGATAACTATATTTCATTGATTTTTTTAAAATATTGTAATTTTTTAAGATTTATTTATATGGATACAGTGTTCTGCTTGCATGTATCCCTTTAGGCCAGAAGAGGGTGCCAGATCTCACTACAGATGGCAGTGAGCCACCATGTGGTTGCTGGGAACTGAACTCAGGACCTCTGGAAGAACAGCCAGTGCTCTTAACCTCTGAGCCATCTCTCCAGCCCTATTTCATTGATCTTTCAGTCATTTCTTGTTAATAGTAAAATATTACTTCATTAACTGAAAAGATTGAATTGAAAAGTTTGAATAAGCTGGGAATTCAGATAATTTTCATTAACCTTTTCATTCCCTTGAGAACTGAGGATGCCTGGGGCTGGAGGGATTGTACTTATAGAGAACCTGGGTTCAATTCCTAGCACCCATATGACAGCTTGTAACTATCTGTAACTCCAGTTCCAGGAGATCTGACACTCTTACATAGACATACATGTAGGCAATTCTTTAAGGGGCTAGAGAGACGGCTCAGAGGTTAAGAGCACTGACTGCTCTTCCAGAGGTCCTGAGTTCAATTCCCAGCACCCACATGGTGGCTGACAACCATCTGTGATGAGATCTGGTGCCCTCTTCTGGCCTGCAGGGACACATGCAGGCAGAACACTGTATACATGATAAATAAATCTTTACAAAATTTTCTTTAAAAAGAAAAGAAAACTGAGAATGCCTTTTAATACAAGAATACTTAATTTGTATTAAATCATAATCCATGTAGGAAGAAATATAAGAAAAAGAAGTCCAAGAAGAACAGAAAAGAGTCTAGTGATTCGAGCTCTAAAGAGTCCCAAGAAGAATTTCTAGAGAATCCTTGGAAGGATCGATCAAGTAGGTTCTTGCAGCTGACTAACTCAAAACATGAAACATTAGCTGATTAGTCAAGATGTGAGTGTGTTTCTTAATATCTTTTATGCAGAGGCAGAAGAACCATCAGATCTCATTGGCCCAGAGGCTCCCAAAACACTTGCCTCCCAAGATGATAAGCCTTTGAAGTAAGTAGCAGTGTACAGTTGTGGGGTTTGGGTGGTTTTTAGAGAGACAGAGACAGAGAGAGACAGAGACAGAAAGGGAGAGAGACAGACCGCACGGAGGGCGCATCCCAGACTGATGAGGTAATTAATGACAGAGTCCTTACATCCCACATTTTCACTTCTTATTAAAAAAAATGCAGGTAGATGGGAATAGGGGCGTCGTTCCTCTCAAAAACTGCTTCCAGCTGATTTTTGGACGTCGGTTGGCTCTTGGGGGAATGGAGCAGGGGAGTCTTCCGAGGTAGACAGGCATTTTGGGATACTGTCTGCCATCTGTTTGTTCTGGAGACATGTATCCTTCTTGGCTGTGGCTGGGAACCTTCTGTCTGACAAGATGCTGGTGACATAGAAAAAAGTGTGAAGAATCATGGCGGTAGCTGTATAGGGGTCCAGCAGAGGCGAGGGTCTCGCGGTCTCGCTGGACAGGGAGGAGGTGGCAAGCGGCAGCAGTCAGCAGGTCCTCGGTTGGTGTATCTGAGTCTGAATGGCACCAAATGTTGGTTAAATCGGTGCTGCTCATGGCTGTCTGACATCTGTGGAGGCCATGCTAATGGAGGAGCATGCTGGAGGAAAGTCACAAGCCATGGTTACCTTTCTAGAGCTTTATGGAGGGAGAGAGGGAGGGAGGGAGAGAGGGAAGGAGGGAGAGAGGGAGGGAGGGAGAGAGACAGAGAGAGAAAGGGACAGAAACAGAGAGACAGAGAGACCGTGTGGAGGGAAGAGAGCCGAAAGAGAAAAGCTTGGGTGGTTTTGTTTGTTGTAGGTTATTTGCTTTGTTTTCTGCAGTGCTGAGTATGCTCATGCTAGGTTAGCAGGCTGCCACTGCTGTGCTTTCAGCCAGTAATAGTGTATTTGCAGTATTTAAAGTCCTTTTTCAGCTTGGTATGGTGCTTATGCCTGTGGTCGCGGCATTTGGGAGGATGAGGCAGGGAGATCAGGAATTCAAGGACATTCTAGGCTACATTGTGATCTCAAGGCCAGTCTGGGCTACATGAGACCCTGTTTCTACAGAAAAACAAACAAACAAACACCCCCCCCCCCAAAAAAAAAAAACCACCCAAGATCTTCAACTATCCTTCAAAACCCCTTTCCAAAAGAAGGAGCATATGGTGAGTCCCAATGCCTCTCTGCAAGGAGCTGTGATTTCTGTGATTTCTAGCCCTCTTTGATCCTTTCTGTTTCTTTTATGCAGTGTAATTTTTAAAGTTTGTATTAGTTTATCAACTTTGTATCGGGGAGGGAGAAAGGGGAAGGCATTAGAGGATAACTTTTAGAAGTTGGTTCTCTCCTTCTACCATATGAGTACCAGGGATTAAACTCAGGTCAACAGAATTGACAGTAAATGTCTTTACCCTCTGAGCCTCCTTGGCAGCCCCTGCAATCTATTATTTATGTTTACCTTAATAGTGTAGTGTAGTTATCTTTATAATTGTATACATTTTGTAAGCTTCAAGTTTAATAGGAATGCAAGAAACCATCACTGAACTCCTTTTAAAAGCTTCTAATAAAAGACAAAAGGTAATTTTTACTGTATGGTATTATTGTTTGTTACAAGTTATTTTTGAGGTCTATTATATATTTGGGTTTTTTGTAGAGAATGAGCTGAGGACAGAAGCAGTAATAGTAATACCTGATGAATTAACCCACAATTATAAAGTGTGAGTCTATACTTGGGAACGTTAGTTCTTTTGTTTTTCCAAGTTATTTATACATTTCTAGGTTAGTAATCCAGCTCATAGTACAGTGCTCTCTAATAAAACATAAGTAATTCACACAGGCCCAATACTGCTCAACACTGTTGTTCTTACTACTGTCTGAGGGAAAATGATTTGTGCTCTCCTTTTCTGTGGCACTAACAATTGTGAATTCTGAATTACTTTGTAGCTATGGCCATGCTCTGTTACCTGGTGAAGGTGCAGCTATGGCCGAATATGTAAAGGCTGGAAAGCGCATCCCACGAAGAGGTGAAATTGGCTTGACGAGTGAAGAGATCGCCTCATTTGAATGTTCGGGTTATGTCATGAGCGGGAGCAGGTACTTCTTGACACTGAGTCAATTTCCATGTTTAGCTCTCTTCCTTCTTTCTTCCTACTAGGATTGTATTTGATGATTTGTTTTCATTAAGTGACTATTTCCTAGTAGAAATAGAGTGTACATATACACACATGCGGCCACACTTGGTACTGGTTTCATTAGAAGAAACATACTTAAAAAAAGGTTTAACTATATATAAAACTTAGCCTCAAACTCTACAATATCTCCAAATTTAAAGAAGCAATAATTTCCAGTTTTATTTCTTATTCATATTTTAGTATAATTTTCCCCCTGTAAAATAAAAGAAATGAGTTAAATTCAGCCATCTATCATAAAGGAATAGAGGATTCCAGCAGTGAGGAAAGTATTGTCACAAGGTAAGCTTCCTCCAGTTACCAGAATTTCTGGAAAAGAATATCAGTTATGGGTCATGAAAGATGTCAGATTCAGCACGAGCAAATAGGACTGTGGAAGAATCAGAAAATCCTTGACTAATCAGGGAGAAGAAGGGCAGGAGCACTGAACTCATACTGAACTGTGGATTCTTTAAGATTACAAACTACTTATTAAAATAGTTAACTATTTTGAATTGATACCAGAGACAAATATTTGTTGAACCTCTGAAGCATCCCTCAGAATCTTAGATTTCTGAAAAGCAGCATTACTTTGGAGGATGGCAGAATAAAGATGAATCATTAGAGATGTAGGGATCAGTAAGGAGCCATTTTTGTGGTTGAGATGATTGTTTATATAAAAGGTCCCAAAGACACCTCAGAGGGTTAACAAATGGTTGTATATAAAGTTATTACAGAACCAGTTGTTCTACAGTCAACTAGAAAATATAATTTAACATACCATTAATATATATTAATAATGTATAATATATAAGGAAATATAAACATTTATAGTTTAATATATAGTATCAGAATATGAATGACTTAGAAATAAATCTTAACAAAAGAATCCCCAGACACCCACAGGGAAAAACTATAAAATGTTAAGAACCATTAGAGGGATGGACACATTGCTCAGTGGTTAATAGCACTGGCTGCTCGTTCAGAGGACCCAGGTTCAATTCCCAGCACCCACGTGGCAGCTCGCAACCAGCTGTAACTCCAGTCCCAGGGATCTGAAGTTCTCTTCTGGCCTCTGCAGTTACTACACATATGTGATGTACAGATACACATTCAGGCAAAACACTGATACACATAAAATAAAAAATTTTAAAACTTAGCTGGGTGTGGTGGTACATCTTTAATCCTAGCACCTTGGAGGCAAAGGCAGGCGGATCTCTGAGTTTGAGGCCAGTCTAGTCTACAGAGAATTCTGGGACAGCCAGAGCTACACAGAGAAACCCTGTCTTGTAAAAATCAATCAACCAATCAATAAATAAATGAAACATTAAAGGAGACATATCAAAGGAGACAGACCATGTTCAAAGATAGGCTAGCAATATTGTAAAGTCAGTTCTCTCAAATTTATCTATAGATTCAATAAAATGTCCAACTTGGCAAAGCTGCTCTAAAGCGTATTTGTTAGACTAAAGGCTAAGAGGAGCTGTGTTAGTTCTGAAGAGGAGATGAGAGTGAAGGCACCTGTAGGATTTAGGAAGCACAGGGACTAACCTAATTATGTAGTAGATAAAATGCAGAGGCCCAGGACAGTTATACATGTGTGGACTGTTTGTGAATGAAAGAGATAGCATGTCAGATCTGTGCAGAAATAAGTACTGAGGAAATGGGATAGGAAAATGACATCCGTATGTTAAAAGAAGAATGCAGAACAGTGCCTCGCCAGGTATAAAGAGCAGTGCCACTAGATTACACACTTTCAGAGAGGGTGCCTTTTAGATAAAGACGCATTTTCTAGACAAAACAAAATGTGCTACCCGGAAGTTTGCCTAGGCTGCAAGTAAGAACTTGTGTCCTTTCAAATGTGAAAATTCCAGGCTCAGATAAGGTTCTGGGGATACACACAATTGATAAAGTATTGGTAATGAGAATATTGAAATGAACACCTATAAAGGAAATGACAAGGAAGGGCCATTTATCAAAAGAATACATATGTCCTATACTTAAACTAAATGATGTTCATTTTTATTGGAAATGGAAATCAAGACCTTAGTGAAATACTGTTTTGTATCCATTTAATAGGAAAAGGTTCAAAGTTCTGACAGTGCCAGATATTGAGAGGTTATGGTGCTGTAGGCTCCTAAACACTGCTGGTAGTATATCCATTAACAGTGTAACATCTTGGAAAGTTGGACTCTCATGTGCAGTATAACCAAGCAGCACTACACTTGGGTACCCAAGAGAAAATCTTCCCCACAGACTAGAGACAGGCAAGTGGGCATTCATTATAGCATCATTCTGTATTGCTTTCTGCTCCATGTAACTGCACAGGGCACTCACTATACTCTAAGCAACCTAAGTATATTGCCATTTCCTCGACTCCCCCATCTTATCCCTAGATACTGTCACACTAACCTGAAATGATTCTCTCCTCTTCTTACCCAGTCTTTCTTGGTTTTTCTAGAGATAAGTCTCTTTAACTAATTATGTAGGGTTGGGTACATAAGCACAAAAGAGGTCATTCATTTTTCTCTCTGAATAACAGACCTTTTAAATCCAACATCATAGTTTTCCTCTGTCTCTATATATTACTCCTCTAACTTTTAGACTGAATCCCCCTTTTCTTTGTGACACTTCTGGATTCTAAGGGAATTAAACTATCCACAGAATTCCTCTTCAGTTATAGATTTAGACTTGATTCTCTTCTTTGTATCCATAAAGTTGAACATTGATGTACCACTTGATTAATTAAAATAAATCTTTCATCTGCCCTGCTATGGACTCCACAAAGACAAAAACCACTATTACTGGCTGGGCATGGTGGCACATGCCTTAAATTATACTGCTTGGGAGGCAGAGGCAGGTGGATCTGTGGGAGTTTGAGGTCAGCCATGTTAGCCAGAGCTATTTAATGCAACTCTTTCAAAAACAAACAGTCCCCACCCCCAAAATACACATCACCTAAAACATTTAATAGCTTTCCCATTTCAGTTTATTAGAAATAAGGAAAACAGAATTATGTCTCTAGTATCTGAAATGAATGATAATAGGTTAAAGGAAAAGGGAGCATCAGTAGATCAAATGTAGAGTCATTTGATGACCTGTCTCCAGGTTCTGTTGTCACCTTTTAAGTAGATTCTATACTAAGAAAGGATTGATGAGGATATACCGTAGGAATTATTAGTCAGAAATTAAGTCGAAGATAAAATTGTCTTCAGGCATCGCCGAATGGAGGCTGTGCGGCTGCGGAAAGAGAACCAGATCTACAGTGCGGATGAGAAGAGAGCCCTTGCATCCTTTAACCAGGAAGAAAGACGGAAGAGGGAGAACAAGATTCTGGCCAGCTTTCGAGAGATGGTGTACAGAAAGACCAAAGGGAAGGATGACAAGTGATGACTTCCTGACTCTACAACGGGCAGTTTGAACAATGAGGAAATTGTGGGTTCTAGACATAAAAGAAGCTTATTGTTTTGTTTGTGTTTGGGGTTATTTTTTGATGTATGGTTTCCAGTAGTCCAGGTTGGCCTCAGGCTTTGTAGCCAAGGATACTCTGAACTCCAAGTGTTGAGACTCCAGATGTTTGCCACCATGCCCAGCCAAAAAGGCTGTTGTTCTCTGAAGTGGCTTTTCAGTGCTTCTGTGCCTTCTGAATCCTTCAGTCCTTCAATAACAGATGCTTGTTGATACAATTAGTAAGTTATTTGGGGCTTTTTAAGATTGACCCTAACTTTCTGGTTTGAAAGTCCAAATTCTGAAGGAAACCCTGCAATGTTAGGAAGGCGGCATAGAGAGAGAGTGTCAACAGAATAAGAAATTTCAACCTCATTCTGTGATTTGGTGTGAATATTTCAGCTCCATCCAGTGTCTGTCCCTACCCCAGCAGAACTTGGGAATTTCATATCTCTGTCTTGAATGTGTTACATATGGGCTAGACAGAAACTATGTAGGAGGATATTTCTGTTAACAAAATGACGGTGTTACTGTAAAAGGCAGTGTTGGAATTTGAAAACTGACTTGTTTCTATAGTCGGCCCTAGAAATGTATTTCGGGCTAAGTCTACCTCCACTCTTAAAACAAGCAAACCAAAAGGCTAACTCTCATATATGTGGAATAGAAAATGTGAACATTAGATGTGTTGTAAGTTCTTAATAAATTACTTAAAACAGTTCTTTCCGTGGCCAGGGTATAGCTCAGAGTTAGAACATGTGCTTAGCATGCATGCGGCCCTGAGCTGCATCCCCAACAGTGCAAAAAATGTTTTCAAATACAGTCTTGGGAAGTCTATTGTCGTGCCAATGTAAGAGTACTATTTCTATCTAAGCTGATATTTAATGATAGGATAATATGTAGAAGAATGAGTGTCAGCAGTGCTAATGAGGAAAAATATAATAAGTCAGTATTTTAATTAGCTGTTTCATGATGATGAAAGGAAAATACTAAATGTTTTCAATTGTGTCCTTTATGTAGTCAGATTTCTTTTTTGAGACAGAGTCTCACTATGTAGCCCTGGATGGCCTGGAACTCAGAGAGTTCTGCCTGCCTCTGCCTTCCTGGTGCTAGGATTAGAGGTATGCGCCAGTGCACCTGGCTGTCAGATTTGATTTTAAACATTGTTAAGCTCTTCAGCTTTTTTATATCTATCAGTGTCTTTAATCCTTAACTTTGTAGAAACCTTCCTCACTTTATCACTGTTTGAAAAGTTGAATATATGTTCTGGGGAAATGTGTTTTTTAACCCACAACTGCTGAACTGATCAGTAATTAGCATGTAGTAACATCTGTGATCTTTCAACTTGAAAGTATTTCACTGTATCTATACTTCTCCGTCTAGTAAGTCTGTAGTTTTCTAAAGTTTAATGGAAGCTAGGTTCCAAAGTTGGAAGTCCTATTAATCCATACACTTCCTCCTGTAATACAAAGTAAAGTTTATAATCCCTACTTTAAAATTTGTCTTTAGGGGCATTATTTTTTGTTAACTGGCTCCTAGCAACTGGATGAATATGTTTTTATTTTTCATAGGCAATGTAGTTTAAATGCGACAATTTTGTGGTGTATTAAGTATTATGGGTTTTATTTTGATTATTCTTCTCCATAAAATCTGCCAAGAACAGTGTCAATGGCAGATCCTTTAAAAAGTAGGAGGCTAAAAGTATTTTATTTTCAGCTGATTTGTGTCACCTGAGCTCTAAGTCAGCCATTGTTTCCCAAAGCAAATCTTTCTGGTTTACAACACACACACACACACACACACACACACACACACACACACACATGCCACACACACATGCCACGCACACGTGCCATGCACACGCGCACACACACACACACACACACATTTCTAATCAAAGAAAACATTGAGCTAGGAAATTTCTTCTTTGTTACATTCCCAGTGAACAAGATAGTGGCTAGAGTTCTGTCTATATTCTTCCTAGTTCTTTAGGCCCATGTAAAATCTGTGTAGAACTATTGTAACTGAAATACTTTATTTTGTTCTCTAAAGAGACAAGCTAGTTTCTCTTCTCTTCACCAGTTGTTCGTGGGATTTTCTCTTCTTTTTTGAAATTGTTGTACAAATATAATAGTAAAAAATAGAAAAGTTGCTCAGTCCTACTACATGTATTGTTACAAGTATTCTGTGTTCCTTGTATGTCTTTGTAGAGTAATTTTGTCTTGAGTATTTTAAAATTGTGTGACCAGGCTTAGGAGTCTTATTGGGAAACTAGGAATATATGATGATCCAGTGTGAAGGTAGAAACAAGACCAGAAATAAATATGGGTAGTAACCCATCTCTGTTTCATTGTAATAATAACCATAATGAAGTTTTCTAGAAGCCAAAACATTCGCTTTCAGAGTTTGGCATTGAGGCTTACCTTATAGTAGAAGAGGCCTGTGAGTAGGAGAACCTTTCAGACTGGTTAGGAAGAGCTACAGAACTGTTGCCATTTTGTTACCCAGCATACCCATAAAAATGTGTATCAAGTCTAGAAGTAGGCACAGAGAAGGACCAAACAGCTAAGGGCCAGTGGGTGAACTTTAGCAATGTTTGAAATTAAACTCTGTACTTGCCAGACTCCAAAATCATGATAGAGTGTTGAGAAAAATCTTTTCAAAAACAAACAAAAAAACCTATCACAGAATGGATAATGAATAAAAGCAAAAATGCAGTTGGGTTGTGTGCTATAAGTTTATTATTCAATCAATATTATGTGGTTTGATGTGCTGTCTCATATTTTTAACGTATTGATTGTTGAAGAAGTCCTCAAACGTGACACAAGAATCAGACAACTTTAAAAGGGATCGACTCCAACAAAATTTGTTTGGTTTCAGTGATGTCCCTCAGCCATTGTTCTCGAAATCGAATACTTCCTGGTCTGCAGAGGAAGGGAAAAACATACACATGCACACACAAAGTTTTTATAATCAGGCAAAACAGTGAGCAAGATTCTGGCAGGATTCTAGCTCCTCTGTTCCTTACCATTCTTTAAACCTATGTCAGAAGGCTTTTAGAGAACTGCAGTGCAGTAACATGGTTGTTACATGTGAGTGAATTCAGTGTGAGTTTCCTGTGGATCTTTATTGGAAGGGGTTCCTGAAACACCGTTTCACTCTATAGTCCAGACAAGTCTGAAACTTACAGCAATTCTGCTTCAGCCTCCCAAGTGCTGGGGCTATAGACATGAATTACAATGCCTGAAAGGGATTATTATCCATAGTAAATTCAGTATAATTCTGAAGTTTTTCTGAAGAGGGCTAGGGCTGTAGCTCAGTGGTAGAGTACACCTGCCTAGTGTGTGCAAGGCCCTGGGCTTGATACCCAGAAACACACACACATACACACTCAATATTTAAAGTTTCTGGAGAAATAATAGACATGACTCACTTTGCCCTACTCTGTTCCATCAACTAATCCTTAAGTTTCTAATTACAGAAAAACAATCTAGACTAATGCTAGAATCCTACTTTCATCCCATACTGAAGGGTAAGTGGTCAAAGATGAGGTGAGCCCTACATGAATTGTCTGTGGCCGTGGGCCTGCTGGATTCCTAGAATGTGACAACCTTTACCTCCACATTTTAATTACCTTTGAAGTAGTCCTGAATTCTCAAAGACATAAGAGACTTCAACAGGCATATCCTAAGAGAGATTGACAAATGTTAGGCCTGGAGCAAGCATACCAAGGCTTAATCCCCCCACTCTTCCCTTATCCAAATATACCACTGAGCTAAATCCCCAACCCCCATGAGTATATATTTGCATTTTCAGGACCCATCTTTTTTATTAACTGCAAGTTCAGTGATTGGGTCTTTGCCACTTCAATCTGATTCTGCCAAAGACGTTTTTGGTCACAGCTTAAGCTACACCACGGGATTGGAGATAATTGCTTGAGGCGTGTGTTCCTCAATGAGAGTATGATTCGGTCTTTTGCCCTCTATTACTTTTGTTGGCAGGGGGAGGGGTTGTGCTTGTTGAGTGTTTTTATATCGAGGTTTAGTTTTGCTGTCTTTCCATACTCTCATCTCTTAGGAATGGAACCAGAAGGAAATAACCTAGATGAACAAGGTTGGGCAATTGTCATTGAAGCAGGGGTTTTGCTATGTTACCTGTACTGGTGGTACATAGCTGCTGAGGCAGGAGGATCAATAGTTACAATAGTAAGACCCTGACTAAAAAAGAAAAGAAGCCAGGCATGATGGCACCTGTCTGTAATCTCAGTACTCTGGAGGTAGAGGTAGAAAGATTGTCACAAGTTTGAGGCCAACCTGGTCTACCAAGTGTCAGGTAGGGCTACATAGCAAGACCTTGTCTCAGAAAGTGGGGAGGGTTTGGGATGTAGCTCGGTTGGTAGAATACTTCTCTAGCATGTATTAAACCAGTGTCACATAAATTGAGCGCCTGTCGTCCCAGCACTTGGAATGTAGAAGCAGGAGGATCAGAATTTTTTGGGGTGTGTGTGGGGGAGAGTCTTCCAGCCTGATGGACTAGCATCCAGAGTGCTTTTTTATTAATACAGAACTTAGTCAGTAGGGATACATTCATGTTGTTCCAAAACATAGATCACATCATTTTTGGTTTTGGACATGTATTTCACTTTTTCTTGTTCATTTTTTAGTCATCATTGGTAAATTATGACAGAACAGAGTTATCATTTCCAATACTTTTCCCTCAAGTTTTGACATCACTGGTGAACAGAGTTATTTTTACTCATTAACCCAATAACCAATTTTTAAGAATCTAGAGGCATATGACAGCCTATTCTCAGGCTTGTTTCAA
The DNA here is from genome assembly GCF_903995425.1 of Onychomys torridus. NCBI lineage: Eukaryota > Metazoa > Chordata > Mammalia > Rodentia > Cricetidae > Onychomys > Onychomys torridus. The sequence continues at coordinate 18,079,434 of NC_050466.1, forward strand.
GGATGCTAGACCAAAACAAAATCTTCAAGCCAGCCCACACATATTGCCATGTATTATTATCTCTTAAAGGTCAGAGTGCCCAAGAAAAATCCTCAGGCCAAAGCTGTTGCACTTATTATTCAAATTCTGACATGGTAACTTCAGCTAATCTAACTTGGTTGCTGTATATGCCACATAATTCTCTGAGTGTACAGTGGGAAGAGGCTTGCAATCTGGCCTGTGGCCAACTCCTCTAGCCCACCGAATCTTGTTGACCTTTTTGAGTTGTGTTCCTCAATGAGAGTATGATTCGGTCTTTTGCCCTCTATTACTTTTGTTGGCAGGGGGAGGGGTTGTGCTTGTTGAGTGTTTTTATATCGAGGTTTAGTTTTGCTGTCTTTCCATACTCTCATCTCTTAGGAATGGAACCAGAAGGAAATAACCTAGATGAACAAGGTTGGGCAATTGTCATTGAAGCAGGGGTTTTGCTATGTTACCTGTACTGGTGGTACATAGCTGCTGAGGCAGGAGGATCAATAGTTACAATAGTAAGACCCTGACTAAAAAAGAAAAGAAGCCAGGCATGATGGCACCTGTCTGTAATCTCAGTACTCTGGAGGTAGAGGTAGAAAGATTGTCACAAGTTTGAGGCCAACCTGGTCTACCAAGTGTCAGGTAGGGCTACATAGCAAGACCTTGCTTTTTAAAAGTATATTCAATAATCTAACTTTTTATCTTATCATATCCATATCCTTCCTTTTTTCTTTTCAGAGTAGATTCAACAATCTACCTTTTTATCCTATCATTTCTATATAATACATTTCTATATCATTAAGAGGTCTTGGATCCTGTGGAGTTGGAGTAGTTATGAGCCCTGTGACTTGGGTCCTGGGAACCAAACTCAGCAAGAACAGCAAGCACTCTTATCTGCCGAACTACCTCTCCAACCCTGCCCTAAACTCTTGGTTTAAGTGATTCTCAACCTCCCGAGTGGAGTGCTAAGAAAAAACTGTGTGCCACTATGTCCAACTTGAGGTTTTGATTGTGTTTGAAATGTAGATCTTGCTGTTGCTCAGGATGGTGTGTGAATTCAAATGATCCTCCCATTTCAGCCTCCTGAGCAGGTGGGACTATAGGCATGCATCTACATACTCAGCTCTGGGACATAGTTAAAGTCATATGACTGGATAAAATGAGTACAGAGAATGGGACTGGGTATTGGGACATTTCACCTGAAGTTGTTAATGTGAGGCAGGCACACCATTACATGCTTCAAAAGAATGTTGAGTGAGGCACAAGGCACCCCAGGAGATGCAAAGTGTTGTGGAGGACATTAAGTGCTGCAGCTGGACCAAGTAAGATGTGCTGGAGACTAAAAAACAACAACAAAAACAAACAAACAAGAAAAACAGAAGCGAACTTCTGCCCTCCGGGGTTCTCCCATTATGCTGTAAGTCTGTATTTAAGACCTCCTCCCTCCTTCCATAAATGGCATTTGGCATTCAAAAAAGAAGAAGAGGAAGAAGAAGAAGGAGGAGGAGGAGGAGGAGGAGGAGGAGGAGGAGGAAGAGGAAGAAGAGGAAGAAGAAGAAGAAGAAGAAGAAGAAGAAGAAGAAGAAGAAGAAGAAGAAGAAGAAGAAGAAGGGATCAAGATCATGATGGGGAAACCTACAGAGACAGCTGAACGGGGCTAGTTGGAGCTCACTGACTCTGGACTGACAGCCCAGGAACCTGCATGGGACTGAACTAGGCCTGCTGAATGTGGGTGACAGTTGTGTGGCTTGATCTGTTTGTGGGGTCCCTGGCAATAGAACCAGGACTTATCCCAGGCACATAAACTGACTTTTTGGAACCCATTCCCTGTGGTGGGATACCTTGCTCAGCCTTGATACAATGGGGAGGGCTAGGCTCTCCTTCAACTTGGTATGCCAGACTTTGTTGACTACCATGGGAGGCCTTACCCACTCTGAGGAGTGGATGGGGGTAGAGTGGGAGGGAGGTGAAGAGGCGAGAGAAGGGGAGGGAGGGGGAACTGGGGTTGGTATGTAAAATGAAAAAAATTTAATAAATAAATATATTAATTAAAAAAAACCCCAAAAAACCAACCAACCAACCAACCAAACAAACAAACAAAAGACACAAAAATCTAGGAAATAAAAGGATGTGCTGGAGATATAGCTCAATGCAGAGTAACTCCCTAGCATATGCAAGGGTCTGAGTTTGATCCTCAGCACCACGTAAATAAATAAGTAAATAAACAAATGGCTTGAATTTGCTAGAGCGAGCATGGTGGTACACAGCCTGTGATCTCAGCACTTGGGAGGCTGAGGCAAGAGGATCAGGATTTCAGGGCCATCTTTGGCTATCTAAGTTGTTAAAGATCAGAACCTGTCCCCACAAAAACCCAATGTTTTGCAATGTGGGGGCAGGGAGTTGATGATGCCCATGACTAAAGATGTCATCATTGTTGAATCCTCACTGAAGGGACCAGGATGCAAAAAAAAAAAAAAAAAAAGCTTACCGGAGGTTTGCTCTTGTTGAACTTGATGGTAAAGTAGGCGAAAGCACTGACTCTTGCTAAGGGTCTTACAGCAGTGGGGGCACTCCAGCACACACGGTAGATATAGTGGAAGGAGTGAACTAAGTCTTTCTTCTCAATAAAGTCTGCATAGTACACCCAGCGATTTTGAATCCCCAACGTCTTTTTCATAGGATTTAGAGAAACCTTACCGAGAAAGAAAAGCAGAATCAGTTCAGTTCAGTAAAGGTGGAACATAACAGTCAGGGTTCCAGATTCTGAATTCTTGACATTTTTTATTTTGATTCAAACTAGAAGCAACTCTCAATTATTCCCACAGTAGAGGAGAGATGGAATAATTTGGGAATACAAAACATTTGAGATGGGCTTTGGACTGTGGTGGAAGCAGAATGAGGCAAAGTTTTAGGTGTGTATGGACACACCACACTTCACATGCTCACTTGGGAGGCAAGTGTGGGGCTAATTTGGAGAACAATTAGTGACTGGAATAGCTGTTCTGCTTAGCTTACCCCAGGAGACCTACATGGACGACTAGAAGGTAATGAACCCAATTTCAAGTATCTGTAAATTTGGACTTAATTCATTTGTTGTGATATGTAGTTTAGAAAAGAAGGCCAAGTTCTGGGGGAGATTTCTCAGTAAAGGCACTTGCTATGCAAGCCTGAAGACTTGAGTTCAATCCCCAGGATCCATGCAGAGTTAGGAAATATGAACTAACTCCACAAGGTTGTCCTCTGACCTCTCTGCATGTGCACTGTGGTATGTGCATGACCCCACCTCCCACTCACACAATAATAAAGTATAAACGTAAAATAAACCCAGAAGAGGAATAAGTCAGGCAATTTCGTTGTTTACATGCCCTCAGAAGGGAGGCTGGGGGTGAGGAGGTGCAGCTCAGTAGCAGAGTGTTTGTCTCCTGTGTGTAAGGCCTAGGGTTTGATTCCCAGCTTGAGTCTTTTTGACTCTTTGAGACAGGGTCTCACTATATAGTCCAGGCTGGCCTCAAACTCAAGAGTTCTTCTACTTCTCCTCCCAAGTGCTGGGATTACTTGTATGTGTCACCACACCTGGCTCAAAGTGCCAGTGTGCAGATATTAAACTGAAGACCTTGGGGTATCTCCTCTGTCTGAACCTATTTTTGCAGTCACGATGGGAATGGCCATCTAAAATGAACCATACTACTGACAGCATCAGTATCCATTCAGAGCCAGGTATAGTGGTATAGGACTGTAAACCCAGCCCCTAGGGGGTGAAAGGGAGTAGATTGGGAGTTCCTCAACTACCATTCCAGGCCAGTCTGAGCTATATGACTCTCTGTCTCAAAAAGGGGAGGAAGGCCTGGGAAATATTTCAGTCAGGAATGTGCCTGCTACATAAGCATGAAGACCTGGGTTCAAGTCCCAGCACCCACTTAAAAAGCCATGTATGGGGATCTCTGTGAGTTCAAGGCCAGCCTGGTCTACAGAGTGAGTTCTAGGACAGCCAGGACTACATAGAGAAACCCTGTCTTGAAAAAAACAAATGAACAAAAAATGCCATTTGTGGTGCTATGCACTTGTAATCCCAGTGCTGGGGAGGCAGAGACAGACAAATCCTTGCTCAGTAAGTTCAGCATAGTTGGTGAGCTCCATACCAACCAGTGAGAATCCCTTTCTCAGAAAAAAAAAAAAGGAACAAGTTGGACAGATCCTAAGAAATAACAAAAAGATTAGCAATTACTTCCACATAGGCATATAAATGAGCATATTGTTCACTCAGTCCTTTTGGTCCTTCGTAATATTGCATGAACTTTCATTCCTGTGTGCCCTCTCCTACTGTGGCTCTCATCTCTACTCCTCTCGGATCCTGGTACCACTACTCCACTTTAGTTTAGTTTTTGTTGGTGCTCACCAGATCCTGGGCAGCAGCCTCCTATCTATCCTGCATTTTCCCCAACTTCACTTCTCCTGACCACCCTGTTCTGTGAAGCCAGGGCTACTTTCCTCAAGCCTGGCTTCAAACCTACAAGCTTAGCTCTGAAGGCTGAAGAAAGTGAGAATGTCTCATTGTGTCAGGTAAGATTTCCCATGGTCTAAACTGGGCCGTGGTGGCGCATGCCTTTAATCCCAGTGCTTGGGAGGCAGAGGCAGAGGCAGCAGATCTCCGTGAGTTCAAGGACAGCTGGGTCCATAGAGTGAGTTCCAGGACAGCCAGAATTACACAGGAAAAGCCTGTCTTGAAAAACAAAACCAACGAACCAAACAAACAAAAAACAAATTCCCACAGTCTGTATTAAAAACCAGATATGACTTTTTTTTTCTTCAGGATGTTCATTAGTCAGTTGCAGCGCTCATTCCCAGAGTGCTCTAGATGCCCTTCATACTGGAAACTGTGCATGGTGCCTAGTGCTGTACAGAGGGTGGGCGAGAAATCAGCCTTTCCTACGTTCTCCCAGGACCACCAGGCTATAGTGGCCAGGGCCTTGGAAACTGCCCTCGGAACTATAGGCTTGGACTGCGCTAGGTGAGCTCACCTCCAATTTCAACAAATCTCCCTTCAGAAAAAGTATATGAGAAGGGATTTTAAGCCATTCTCCTTTATCGACCCTACTCATAATGCAAAGCAGCTGTGCTTCTACTGCCCAGAAGCCACCTGAAAGAGTCAGAGCCAGACACAAATTGCAGGTGGGAAGAGGATGGGCATGCACATCGTTAGCATTGCCATCTAGGAACTATATTCCAAAGTTACAGCAAAAAGACTATCGATCCTGCGTGGAGAAAGTATCTCAGCAATAGGAGCATTCGTAGTGCAGGTAATGGGTCAGTTGAGTCTCCAGTACTATATATGAACATAGAGATAGTTGACCCACCCACATCCCCTCTGTTAACATGAACATACTAATATTTTTGGAGGAAGCTATTGTAGAGATGCTTCTCTCTCCTTAGGCCAGCTCGCCCCCATTGAATAGGGCAGCATGGACAAAGTAGTTAAGTGGAATTTTCTTGGGAAATGTACAGTTAGTTGATACAGAAGCATAGCAATATGACTGTACTTTTCTCCTTCAAAGATTGTCCTACCTTGGGGCTGGAGAGATAGTTTAGTGGTTAAAAATGCTTACTTACTGGCTGGGGAAGTGGAGCACCCTTTTAATCCTAGCATTCAAGAGGCAGGGGCAGATTGATGTCTGTGTGTTTGAGGCCAGCCTAATCTACAAAGCAAACTCCAAGCTAGCTTGGGCTACATAGTGAGAGCTTGTCTCAAAAAATTAAAGTAGGGATGGAGAGTTGGATTACTAAGAATGCTGGCTACTCTTTCAGAGAACCTGGGTCTAATTCTCAGCATCTATATGGCAACTCACAGTCATCTCTAACTCCAGTTCCGGGGCATTTGATACTCTCTTCCAGCCTCCACAGGCACCAAGCACACACATGGTGCACATACATACATGCAAGAACAAACACTAGTACACATAAAATAAAAAGATCATTTTTAAAAGAAAAGAATATTACCTGAAGGGTGTACAACGCTTCCATTAAAAACATAAAACAAGCAAGAAAAACTTTTCAATCTTGATTTTGGAACTCACTAGAAAATTATGTTTACTCATTTACCCCTTTGGTTTTCATGACGTCAAACTTTTGATCAATGGAGGGCTTTTGTTTGTTTGTTTTTATTGTTGATGTTGTTGCTTACACCCTGGGGTACCAGACTGGAGAAATCAAAGTCACTTACTGAAATAAACTCCTCAATTTGCTTCCGACCCTTTTCTACTGTGAATTCCCCGTGAGAGATCCACTTGATGTTCTTGATGGGGTTTCTAGCTTCTGAAAACAAGGCATGGGCGTGTTAGTTGCCTGGTGGAGTGCTGTTACAGTAATGAGACAATCCTTTAGGCCAATAAACCAAAAGCTTACCTTCCACGAATTCAACAGCAGCAGCCACAACGCTCTCAGCGATAGTCCGAGCTACCTCTTTTGTCTGTTCGTCTACCTCATTTATCTGGTCCTCTATTTTTTCTTTTACCAGAGGCTTTCTCTCTTTGACCTCTGGCACAACTTTCTTCTCTTTCACTTCTACTGCAGGTGCCTTCTCTTTGATCTCGGGCACAGCCTTCTTTTTTTTTGTCTCTGGTGCGACGTGCAAAGCTTTGAGCCTCTTTAGCTCGGGCACAGGTGGCACTTCCTTCTTCTCTTTCACCCTTGGCACCGGGATCTTCTCTTTTACTTCTGGCACAGTGGGCACAACGGGCACAATGGGCGCAACTGGCGCAGCTGGCACAATGGGCACAACTGGTGCAGCAACGGGCACAACTGGGGCAACAACTGGCACAACGGGCACAACTGGCACAACCACCTTTGGGCTCTCTTTTGGTTCTACCGGTGGCACAATTTTCTTTTCTTTTACTTCTGGCACAACGGGCACAATCACCTTTTCTTTCGTCTCTATTGACATAATCTTGTTTTCTTTTGTGTCTGTCACAATCCTCTTGTCTTTTAGGTCCGTCACAAATGTCACCATCCTCTTGTCTTTCGTCTTGTCTTTGGGATCTGAGATCGTCACAGTCTTCTTTTCTTTTGGCTCGGTCACACTCCTTTTGTCCTGCGGATCTGTAATGATAGTCACAGTCTTTTTCTCTTTCTGCTCTGTCCCAGTCTTTGGGTCCACCACGGTCTTAGTGTCTTTTGACCCTGTAACATTCTTGGGCTCTGGAACTTCCGGTTTCTTTGTCTTGGCTGTGCTAGTTTTCTCCACAATCTTCCCCTTTGGGGCTGGGAGCTTTTTTTTGTTATTCATTTTTTGCCTGGATTAAAAACAAAACAAAACAAAACAAAATAAAAAAAAAACACCTATGAATTGATCCTATGTGTGCAGGGTTATAGGGCACAAACACAGTCACATATGTACATTCTCTCTTTTTAGATAAATGTTTTTAGAGTTATTTATTTATGTGTGTGAATGTTTTGCTTGCATGCATGTCTGTGCACCAAGTGCATGCCTGGTGCCTGTAGAGATTAGAAGAGGGCATCAGATCCCCTGGAACTGGAGTTACTGACAGTTGCATGCCACCATGTGGATGCTGAGTATCCAGCCCGGGTCTTCCATAAGAGCAACAAGTGCCCTAAAACACCAAGTCATCTGCCGAACCCTTACATCCTGTTTGCTGGAGGATCAAAACACTCAGGCAACACTGGCTGCCTCTTGAGAAGACACTAGGGGTAAAGGGAGTCAGACCTTACTTACTGCTGACCAAACTTTATATCTGCTTTCTGAGATGGACCTTTCCTCAAAACCAAGGATTTTCCATTGTTCAAACTGAGAAGACTTAAATCAAAATGTAGTAGAGAAATTCCTAGCTCCCTTGAATACTAACTTCAAATACTGGCTCAACATGACCCAGTCCATGCTTTGAGCAACAAAGGATATGTGATTATTTTTAAGATTCTATTTTTTATTTTTAAATATATATGTGTGGGTTTGTGTATGTGGACATGGGTGCCTGGAAATGCCAAAGGAAGGCTTTAGATTGCCCTAGACCTGAGGTTATGAGTAGTTGTAAGTCACTTGATGTGGGTGCTGGGAACCAAACTTGGGTCCTCTGGAAGAGCAGTAAGTACTCTTAACCACTGAGCCATCTCTCCAGCCCCAGCACGAACTTTTTTTTAAAGTTGTGAATTGAGATAATAGAAATGTATTCCAGTAATAGTAAACTACTCATCTAGCCTTGAGAAGGCTTGGAGTTCATCTCTAGCAACACACACACACACACACACACACACACACACACACACACACACACACGCACGCGCGCACATGTATTGAATCAAGAACCATGGCAGCATATCGGTGTTTCCATCTTGAGTTTTCCAGGTATATAATTCTATTATCTCAAAGAAACTATTATTTTTACCATCTCTTTTCCTGAACATATGTGTTGTTAACCCTTTCAAAAATGGTAAATGGAAGTCAAGGTAATGAGTATCCTCTTTTGTATCTGGATTCAGTGGGCACTGCTTTCTGCTGGCTTATGGTCTGAGATTTGAAACTGGGAATAGTGGCAAACGTCTGTAATCTTAACATTTGGGAGACAAGGTCAAGGATAGCCTGGCCTACATAGTGTATGTTAGGTTAGCCAAGGGCTGCATAGCAAGACCCCCCCCCCCACCTTTTGGAGCCCATTTAGGTTTTGTAGTGGCTTTACCCAGCAGGTTTGCATAAAAGGATGATTGGACCACGGGCCTGAGTGCCACGGTCTGCACTTGGCTGTACTAGGGGAGGTCTTTTGCTCCACCCCTTGGCATTCCTTTAAAAGCCCTTTGACAGAGACAGTTGGGGCCTGGATGGATTAGGATCCAGGCCCTCCTGAGGCTATCTTGTGTTTTCTGTTTCTCTCCCCTCTAAATTTCTATCTAATATTTCGTACCTGGGGGAAAGTGGGGGTAGGATGGCCCCCCACACCCACCAAACAATGAATATGGATAAGCCAGGTGTGGAACTACATGCACACCTGTAATCCCATCTGGGAATGAGAGGCAAGGGGATCAGAAGCTTCATAGGAGACTTAAGGCCATCCTGAGCTACAAGAGACTGTCAGAGAAAGAGAGAGAGAGAGAGAGAGAGAGAGAGAGAGAGAGAGAGAGAGAGAGAGAGAGAGATTGATTTGAGCTGGGCATGGTGATATGGCAAATGCCTGTCCTAGTATGTGAAAGGCTGAGGCAGGAGAATTGTGAGTTGGAGGCCATCTTGCGATACATACTGACACTCTGCCTTTAAAAAAAAGTGAGCAGAGCTGGAGAGATGGCTGAATGGTTAAGAGCACTGGCTGCTCTTCCAGAGGACCAGGGTTTGATTCCCAGCACCCTCATGGTGGCTCACAACTGTCTGTAACTCCAGTTCCAAGGGATCTATTGCTCTCTTGTGGTCTCTGCAGGCACTACATGCACATGTGGTACACAGACACATGCAGGAGGCAAAACACCCATACACATAAAATTAAAAAAAGGAAAAGTTTTGTTCCTGTTTGAAGACTTTAAAAAATTCATAAAGGCAGCTCAAGTTTTTCAAATACCTCCAGCATTTTTTAAAATTTTTATATTTTTTAATAAAAAAATTTCATTTTACATACCAATCAAAGATCCCCTTCTTCCCTCCTTTCACCCCCCAGTCTCTCCCTCCCATCCCACCCCCTACTATCCCCCACAAGAAGGCAAGGCCTCCCATGTGGAGGCACATCCAGCCCTTCCCCCTGCCTCAAGGCTGCATGAGGTGTCCCATCATAGGTAGTCTTGCCAGCCTTCAGCATCTATTGATACCTTCAGCAATAATTGAACCTTGGCTTTCTCGGGCTTGTGGACAGGTGTCTATCACATATTAGGGATGTGTCCATCGGGAGTTTTTTTCCTTTTAACATCAATCCCCTTGAGTCTTGGGCTCACTTTCCTTGCTACTGATTAAAACTCTTCAGTTCTGAGAAATCATTTCTAGCTTGTAAATAATTTCTTTCAGGCAAACCCTTTATTTATTTATTTATTTGAGGTAGGGGGTCTTATTCTGTAGCCTTGGCTGGCCTGGAGTTCCCGAAGCAGACCAGAATGGCCTTGGACTCACAAAGATCCATCCACTTGCCTGATTAGGTGTACAACACCCAGCCTCCTTGCCAGCAAACCTTTACATGGAAGGACAGGATGGTAGTAGATGTCTTCCCAAACTGAGCTCTTTACTTTTCTACAAATAAAGCTCCCATGTGCCATGTTTCATTTAACTACCACAACCCTATGGATGAGATGGACACTGCTATTTTCCACATCCATTCTCCTCTATCTCGTGCTTCACTGAAAGGCCAACTGGAATAGACCACATTAAATGGCCCTCTAGTGCCCTCTAGTATCCTAGGGAGGGCACACACTAGGAAGAGCTTGTTGACAGATGTGTGTGGGGCACCTGTGACTGGCTGCCTGGAAAAGCATCTAGCTTCTTAGGGCTGCTGTCTTATACAACTTCTCAGTCTGGTTCTCTCCAACTCCTACAAGCCTCAGCAAGCTGAACTCTGTCTCTCTCTACTGTGGCCACATCTTTGTATTTCCTTGACCAACTATCCTAATTTTAGTATGCTAACATTTTTTTTTTTTTTGAGACAGGGTTTCTTTGGTATCCTTGGATGTCCTGGAACTCACAGACATCCACCTGCCTCTGCCTCCTGAGTGCTGGGATTAAAGGTGTGTGCCACTGCTGCCCAGCTAATAGTACGCTAACTTTAAAAAATGTTTATTTATTTCACTTTATGTGTGTATGCCTTGACTGAGTGTATGTAAGTGTACTGTGTCTGTTCAGGAGCCTGTGGAAACTAGAAGAGGGTTGGATTCCCTGGAACTAGAGTTACAGGCAGTTGTGAACCAGCTGATATAGGGGATAGGAAAAAGAAATGCAAAAAAATATAACTTGAAAAAGAGGTTTCCGGGGATCTACTCTCACATTCATCTAGTCCAGAACATGTTCCTTCTTTCTGAAAGCCTCCTTTTTAATGTATATTTTTGCATTTATTTCCTTAATTGGGAGAGGTATGGGTACCCCAGCATACACGTGGAGGTCAGAGGACAACTTGCAGAAGTTGGTTATCTGTTGTAGAATATTATTTTAAGGTGTATTACTTTGTTTATGTTGCATTTGTTTAACTCTGTGAAGTTGTGTTACTGTGCCTGTGTAAAACACCTGATTGTCTAATAAAGAGCTGAATAGGCAATGGCAAGGCAAGAGAAAGGATAGGAGGGGCTGGCAGGCAGAGAGACTATATAGAAGGAGAAATATGTAAGGAAGAAGTAGCCAGAGAAAGAGGAGGACTCTAGGGACATCCAGCTGCACAGCAAACTATGGAGTAAGAAACAAAGAAAGGTATACAGAAATAGAAAAAGAAAAGCCCAGAGGCAAAAGGTAGATGGGATAACTTAAGGAAAACTGGCAAGAAACAAGCCAAACTAAGGCCAGGCATTTATAATTAAGTATAAGTCTCTGTGTGTGATATATTTGGGAGCTGGATGACGGGCCCCTCAAAAGAGTAAAATAACCATCAACAGTTTTCTCCTTCCACCATGTGATTCCTGGGGAACACCTTTATGTACTGAGTCATCTTACTCTCACTGCAAGCCCCATTTCTTTTTCAACATTATTGGTCCAAGGGTATGGTGGACACTACACAAGTTCCCATGACCATCAATCAAAAAAACCTGCCTACTCTTTAAGCATTCCTGTAATAATTACAGACTAATGCTCATTTAGGCGTTGATATTTTCTGCTCAGTTCACCTCCACCTCAGTTTTCCTCTTACTACAGCTGGCAGAGAACAGGACCATCTGCTGGAAGAAAGAGAGTCTTCCCAAAGCCATTTTTGGCCGCATAGCAACTTTGAAAGCAGCCTGGCTTCCATAGACCCCTCTCTCCAAAACAACATCAACAAACCAGAAAGGGAAGGATCGAGGAAGGAAAGAAGGAAGGAAGCTTTTTAACTTCACCCATCTATGGACACACATCATCCTTCGGTGTTCCTCCCAATGGCTTCTTTGAGGTCTGGGTGATTAATAGAACCATGGCAGGTCCCATTTGAGGCCTCCCCCATTGCAAAGAAAGCCCAGTACCTAAACAAGCAGGTTCTTGTTTGAAGCAGTAGCAGAGGTAGCTAGGGAAGCCTTAGCAGTCTCTCAGTGCTTTGCCCCAAGGTTCCTAAAGAGAATGCTACAAATGCTGCCATAGCAACGATGGCACAACAATGGGAAACCAAGCCCATGTGCCCCTGTCAATAAAAGAGAAGAAAGCAAGAGAAGGGAAAGAGAACACCCGTTCCACCTGCCATTTGACCTGAGTAACAGAACTAAGCGGTGTGAGGTAAGCCTAGCTTCTTCCTGGGAGATGAGCTTGTAGGGCTGTGCCTGGAGGACTGGTGATGTGACATTCCTCAGCCAAGAAGCACTGGGCATTGGCATGCTGTGCAGGTCACTGCATCACATCAAGCTGTCTACTTCTTGCAATAGTATCAGGTAGGTATCAGTGTTTCATATTACATTTGAATGAAGTGAAGCACAGAGGATGTCATGCAAATTGCCTGGAGCTCAAATTCAGAACTGTGGTAATATATTGTGTACCCTAATAAAATTTGCGTGAAGATCAGAGAACAGAACAAACCACTAGATTAAACATAGATGCCAGGCAGTGGTGACACACATCTTTAATCCTAGCACTGGGGAGGCAGAGATCTGTCTGGATTCTCTCAAATTCAAAGCCACCCTGGACTACGTGAGATTGACTCAGTCTAGGAGAGAAACAGAACCAGGCAGTGGTGGCACACACCTTTAATCCCAGCACTTGAGATCTCTTTGCTTGGGAAGCACACAAGCCTTTAATCCCAGGAAGTGATGGCCGGGCAGAGAAAGGTATATAAGGGTGAGGAGACAGGAACTAGAGGCTTTTTTGGGCTGAGGAGTCCTAGAGGTAAGACATGACAGTGGTTTGTTCCTTTGTCTCTCTGATCTTCAGGCAAATTTTATGAGGGTACACAGTATATCACTACACAGAACTGTCTGACATCATTGACTACAATCTCACCTTTTCATGTGCACATTCTGAGGTTAGGACCTCTTTACATGCTTGGCTATTATGAAAGGTCTTTTGTGCATTGAGGACAAGAGAGTAGAACAATGATCATCTGCATAGACTCAGAGATAGTTGGCTTTGTGCTTTTCTCTCTTCCTTCCTTTCTTCCTTTCTTCCTTCCTTCCTTCCTTCCTTCCTTCCTTCCTTCCTTCCTTCCTTCCTTCCTTCCTTCCTTCCTTCCTTCCTTCCTTCCTTTCTTTCTTTTTCTCTTTTTTCTTTTTCAAGACAGGGTTTTTCTGTGTAACAGCTCTGGCTGTCCTGGAACTCACTTTGTAGACCAGGCTGGCCTCGAACTCAGAGATCCACCTGCCTCTGTCTCCCAAGTGCTGGGATTAAAGGTGTGTGCCACCACCTTCCAGCTTTTCTCCATTTCTTCTCTACAAAATAGAGATGATCATGGCTTAGAATAGAAAGTTGTTTTTTTTTTTTTTTTTTTTTTTTAAGACATTGTCTTTCTATAGAGCCCATACTGGCCTCAAACTCGAGATCCTCATGCCTCAGCCTCCTGAGTGCATCATTGTGCTCAACTTTGAATAGGTTTTCTTTTGTCCCTCCTTCTATCCTCTCTCTCAACCACTCTCCCCCTCTCCTTCTGTCCCCCGCCCCCACCAAGCAGAGTCTCATGTACTCCAGGCTGGATCTGAACTTGCTATGGAGCAGAGGATGGCCTCCTTCTGTCAGCTGCTGAGTTATGGAATTACCAATGTGCATCATCACACTGGGGCTTTGTAGTTAGAGTTTTCCTGCCTGGCCCAGAGTCAGGACAAATCTCTCTCACCTGCCAGGCCCATAGATGCTCAGTCCCAACCAAGTAAACACACAGAAACTTATATTGTTTACAAACTGTATGGCCATGGCAGGCTTCTTGTTATCTATTTCTTCTATCTTAAATTAACCCATTTCTATTAGTCTATACGTTGCCACGTGGCTTGTGGCTTACCAGTACCTTACATCTTCCTTGTCATGGTGGTGGCTGGCAATGTCTCCTCCCAGCCTTCCTGTTCCCAGCCTTCTCCTCTTCCTTGTCCCGCCTACCCTATCCTTCCTGCCTGGCTACTGGCCAATCAGCACTTTATTTATTTTAACCAATCAGAGCAACACATATGACATACAGAACATCCCACAGCAGGGCTTCAAGCATGGTAGGCAAGAATGCTACCAACTGAGTTGCATCCTTAGCCCTGAATAGGTTGTTGGATTTCTTTCTTTCTCTCTCTCTTTCTTTCTTTTTCTTTTTCTCTTTCTTCTTCCTTCCTTCCGTCCTTCTTTCCTTCCTTCCTTCTTTCTTTCCTCCCTCCCTCCCTCCCTCCCTTCCTCCCTCTCTCCCTTCCTTCCTTCCTTCCTTCCTTCCTTCCTTCCTTCCTTCCTTTCTTTCTTTCTTTCTTTCTTTCTTTCTTTCTTTCTTCCTTCTCTCTCTCTCTCTTTCTTTTTTGAGATGAGTTTTCACTATGTTAGCCCTGCCTGGCCTGGAACTATATAGATAGACCAGGTTGGCCTCAAACTCACAGATATCTGTCTGCCTCTGCCTCCCAAAAGTTGCTTTTTTAAAAATGATAATTAAAAAAAAAAAAAAAAGGCCAGGCAGTGGTGGCACACACCTGTAATCCCAGCACTCGGGAGGAAGAGGCAGATGGATCTCTGTGAGTTCGAGACCAGCCTGGTTCTACAGAGGTAGTCCAGCACAGGCTCCAAAGCTACAGAGAAACCCTGTCTTGAAAAACAAACAAAAAAAAATTAAGCCCAATTATTCATACAAAAATTAAGATTATTAATAATAGTGGTATGTTTCTAAGGTTTATTTATTTTATTGTTTTATGTGTAGAGGTGTTTTGCCTGAATGTATGTATGTGTACCACATGTGTGCTTCCTGTCCATTGATTCCAGGAGAATGTGCTGGAGCCTCTGGATTTGGAGTTACAGACTATTGTGAGTTGCTGTGTGGGTGCTAGGAACAGAAAACTGGGGCTTCTGCAAAAGCAATAAACACTGTCAACTGCTGAGCCATCTCTCCAACCCTATTGTAGTGATATTAAAAAAAATATTTTATAAATGCATCCCAATTCCAGTCACCTCCCAGTCCCTCCATATCCTCTCCTCACCCCTGAAGTGGACCCCCGAAACAAAATTAAAAAAAAAAGTCAAACCAAAATATCAAATCAAAACAAGCAAACAAAAACAAAACAAAAATAAACAAAACAACAACAAAAACCAACCAACCAACCAAAAAAAACCTCCTCCATCTTTCCTGCCTCTCCAACACCTCTTCCTTCATCCCAGTGGCATTGGGAACATTGCTTTACTTGCAAATGCTTATTGCAATAAGTCATTGGTCTGGTTCAAGGCCTCTAGTTTCTGGTACACCGTCATCACTGGATCCTCAGCAAAACTTTTCTTGGATATCCTGCGGCTGCTCTGTGTCACAGAGATCCTGTGGTTATTATTCCACAGGACCAGTGCCTTCACCAGCTCCAGCAGGTCCTAGATGGGGTAGATGTTATGGTGGGCCAAGCCCAGGCCTGGCTGTGGGCTTGGATGGTAGTTGAGGTGGTCATTCCAGGCTACCAGGGCTGCCCCATCAGGTGAGGGGCAGAGCCAGCTCCCCTACGCTCAAGCCATCAGGGTCAGCTCTCCCCGACCTATCATGAGGGTTGGGGTCAGCACTTGCTGAAGTGTCTAATGAGGGGCAGGGTCAGCTTTCCCAGAGCCTGCGAAGGGCAGGGCCTACTCAGCACGGTCCTCTGATTCCATCACACATGGTTTCCATGGCCCCTTGAGGCAACATGGGCTACAGACATCAACACAGACCCCAGCTGCAGTAGGACCACGGAACAGACATGGCCCTTGGCAGCAGCTTGGGGCTAGATGACATCTTGGCTCCGGGTTGAAGCACTTCTGTATAACTCTCAGTGGCAACACAGATCTGGCTGTAGTGGGACCACAGACCTAGACATGGTCCTCAGCATTAGCTGAGTCTGGGTGACACCATTGCCCCAGCTGGCAGTGCAGGCTGCTCAGATTGGCAGTCCCAGTGGCATTGTGGCCCATGATCTCAGACATCCTCATGGCCTTCAATGTTAACAAGAACCTTGGATATCAACATAGACCCTGGGTGCAGTAGGACCGTGGACCCAGACATGGTCCTCAGCAACAGCCTGGGTCTGGATGTCATCATGGCCCCAGGTGATAGCATGGGCCACAGACTGGCATGGCCCCTATGGCAGCTTGGCCCTCAGAAACCAGCACAGTTCCAGGTGGCAGACCGGACCCCAGAAATCTGCAGGGTCCTCAATGGCAACAGGAGCCACGGACATCAACATAGACCCTGGCTTCAGCAGGGCCACAGACCCAGACATGGCCCCCAGCTGGAGCCCTGGCCCAGAGGTCACCAAGGCCCCAGGTAGTAGTAGCATAGGCCACTCAGATCTATATGTCTCTGGCTGCAGCATGGTCCCTAGACTACAAGGCCACAGGTTGTGTCCCAGATCCAGGGCCTCCTCATGGCCTCTGCTTGCCACAAAGGACACAGACTTCAGCACAGACCCTGGCTGCCATTGGACCATGGCCTAGACATGGTCTTCTGCAGCAGCTCAGGTCTGAATGTCATCATGGCCCCAGGTGGCAGTGCAGGCCACCCAGATCAGCATGGCCTCAGGGGTAGCTCCATCTTTGGACACCATCATGGTTCCTGGTGGTGGTCCAGACCCTGGGAATCTGCATGGCCCCCATGGCAACAGGAGCCATGAATATCAACACAGACCCTGGCTATAGTAGGGCCATGGATCCAGACATTGCTCTTGGCAGCAGCTCGAGCCTGGATGACACCATGGCCCTGGGTGGCAGCATAGGCCACCAAGATCAGCACGGCTCTGGTGGCAGCACAGTTCTTAGACATCTTCATGGACACAAGTGGCAGCCCCAGATACTGGGAATCCTTGTGGCCTTTGGTGGCAACATGGCCCATGGATGGCCACACATACCCTGGCTGTGGTAGGACCGTGGAACCAGACATGGCTCTTGGCAGCAGCCTGGGCCTGGACATCACCATGTGAAGCATTTAATTATTCTTTATCAATAAAAACCCAGGAGTCTGATATTGGGGCAAGAACCTGAATGATAAGAGAAGTGACAGAATTGGGCAGCTCCTCTTCAGTCTCATAATGCGAATGGTGCAGTAAATTCTACTCCATAAACTCCTCTGTCTGCATGTGAATATTTTTCTTAGTTTCATTAGTAGATCTTTCTAAGGATTGTTATCTTACTAGTCATTTTTTTTTGTATTTGGCACTGATATCAAACAGCTTTTTTAAGGAAAATAATGAATTACCAAACTGATAATGATTATAATTGACATTATGTCAATCCCAGCTAAGGTGATTATCCCTTCACTTAATTTTTCCATTTTCAAACCATCCATTATGGAACTATACAGAGACCTAATTCCCTGCATCGTAATATTGTTATTTCCCCTTTTTGTCTAAATAAAAAGAGAAGGTTTTAACTCTAACACAGTAAAACTATAAACAATGAGAACAATTACCAGGTAAGAATTACACTCACAATGTCCAGTCCATTTGCATTTGGCAAATTCAGAGAAAATACTTTGTTACCTATTCTATCTTGGTGAGTCCAAAGTTTTATGCCAAATTCACTTTGTATCCTAACTTGTATTACCAACCCAAAACTATTTTTTTAGACCTCAAAACATTTTCTTAGATAAACAATTTACAATTTTTTTTTTTTTTTGAGCTGAGGACCAAACCCAGGGCCTTGTGCTTGCTAGGCAAGCGCTCTACCAATGAGCTAAATCCCCAACCCAACAATTTACACTTTTATGTCTCTCAACCTTATTCACTTTACACTTCTTTTGTGAGTTTCTTTTCTGAATCTGGTAACAAGGAAAACTGTAACTATTTAGTCTTCAACTCCATCAGAGATCCGAGAAGGAAATATTATCTAGTTTAACAGGAAGTGCAAACAAGCAACTTCCAAAAAACATGAGAAATGGCAATAGCAGTTTCTTGCCCAGTGGCTAACTTTTGCCACACACAAAAAAAACAAACTCCAGGCTGGAGAGATGGCTCAGAGGTTAAGAGCACTGACTGCTCTTCCAGAGGTCCTGAGTTCAATTCCCAGCAACCACATGGTGGCTCACAACTGTCTGTAATGAGATCTGGCACCCTCTTCTGTATACATAATAAATAAATAAATCTTAAAAAAAAAGCAAACTCCATATGGAGGTTCTTCAATGCCCATCATCTTCTCTGAAGTAGATTGATGCTGCCAGGGACATATCTCATTGTTATGAAAAGCCTTATGTTATTAAGACATCTTAAATGTCATATTCTGTAGGTATCTGAAATGTTTGAAGACCACCTATATATTTAAATATATTTCTATTTGACCTCTATGCTCTGGCATTTATCTGCGAGAAGGTGGAATCTGTTTGTACACAAGGCATGGTGCCTTGAAATTCCATGGGATTCTTCCTCCCTATTCTAAGGGAAGCTGCCATTGTTTCTGGCAGGGCAAGCTAAGCTAAGTCTGTGTCCCATTGGATCTCAAGGACTGTTGTACATGCCCTGCAAGAAGCCTACACCCACACTCTAAACTATGTGTTTAGATATATCTTAGTTTCTTCAGAGTGCTTCTATTTCTCTCTCAACCATATATCAAAATATCTTTATTACTTTACTTCATAAAAAGGAAAAATTACTTTAGATTTATTAAATTTTATTAAGCATTACATATCATGCACATAGTATATAATATGCTGCATTTGCCTTCTAGCAAGAATAGGTGACCATAGCTGAGTAATTGTTTTTCATCAGCCAGGAAAATGCTTCCTTAGTCAATATTCTCCAAGCCCTGTAAAACAGTTTGAAAAGGAGAATGTGAGAATTCTGTTCCCATAAAAAATTGTACCATACTGCTTATTTCCAGTGTCACAGAATGGCATTCTGTTATTAAAGCAAGTGATTTCACATCCCACATTTCTCTAACTGCAACAACATAAACTGAATTGGTTTTCATAATCACTAAATAAAGACCTTTAAGCCCCCCTCCCCCCACTTTGAGACAAGGTCTCACTTCATAGTCCTGGGTGACCTCAAAGTCTGGCTTTTTCTTTTTTCTTTTTTCTGGACAAGGTCTCATGTAATCCAAGTTCATCTTAAACTCCTTATGTACCCAAAGGTAAACTCCTGATCCTCCTGCACCCATCTCCCAAATACTAGGATGGTAGGGTGCGAACTATACCTGGTTCACTTCAATTTCTGACAGCAGCAAACACGCACGCACGCACAAACACATTTTCTTCACCCAAACTGGAATTACAGTGAAGCAACTATTTACCTCCTGGATCCTCATACATAGGCCCCTCCATGAATTAGAGGACAAAACACTAAACTGTCTCACAAAACAGCACCAAACAGAGGTAGGCCAATCTGTGAGTTCAAGGCCAGCTTGGTCTATATAACAGGTTCCAGGCAAGGCAAGGCTAAATACTGAGACCCTGCCTAAAAAAAAATAAATAAAAACAGCAAACAAGCAAGTAAATAAATGGGAGCATGTAATCCACATGCACATTCATGAGCAAGTGTACCCACACATAAAACACACCAACAAAGACCGTTATATGTATAAAAGACTGCATACTTCACTAGTAAAAAAAAAAAAAAAAACATGCAAATTAAATAATACTGTAAGAACTTAGGCAAGGCATTACCAGAACCCACCACCATCTTTCAGTCATCTTACCCTGGACTCATAGTAGCGATTGACTCCAGAGACACGTCTATCTCTTTCCATCAAATACCACTGGTAACGAAGTCGAGCAACTCTTTTTTCCTTCAAATAAAGGACAATGCAGTTTATAAATATGAGTGACTCAATAAAAAGATAGTTGTACAGGTTTTTTAAAATGACAAATTAGGGCTGAAGAGATGGCTCAGTGGTTAAGAGCACTTGCTATTCCTGGGTACTCAATTGGCTTCTCAGCATCAACAGTTTTTATTTTGTTTGGGGGTCAGGGGGAGACTCTGAACTGCCTTTAACTCCATTCCAGGAGAGACTGGTACACACAGACAAAAGTAGACACACATACATGTAAATAATAATAAATTTCTACAAAAAGTAATGACTCACTAGAAAAACAGAATCATTGTTGAAACAAAAGCTAAGTGGACAACACAAAGCCAAATCTCCTGAATAAAATCAGACCATTAATATTTATGATTAAATTGGTAACTGACTTCTTACACTTCCTTTTTTTGGGGCAACACCACTGATTTTTTTCTTTTTTCCTTCTAGTTTCTTTAATTTTTTTAATTTAACTTTTTTTTTTGAGACAGGACCTCACTGTAGTCCACCAGGCTTTCCTGGAACTCACTATATAGCCCCAGGTTGAATTCCAGTCACCATCAATCTCCCTGCCTCAGCTTCTTGAGTGCTATGATTACAGGCTAGAGCCACCAAGCCCAGCTCTGTTTTGTTTTGCTGGTGAGCCACTGAGATGGTTCAGCAGGTAAAGGTGCCTGCTGCCAAGCCTGTAGACTTGAATTTGATCCTTGGTACCACAAGGTAGAAGGAGACAACTGATGCCTGCAAGTTGTCCTCAGATTTCTAAAAGCTTGCACACAATAAATAAGAATTTAACTTTTGCTGGGTGGTGTTGGTGCATGCCTGTAATCCCAGCACTCGGGAGGCAGAGGCAGGTGGATATCTGTGAGTTTGAGGCCAGCATGCTCTACAGAGCTAGTCCAGGACAGGCTCCAAAGCTACAGAGAAACCCTGTCTCGAAACCTGCCCCCCCCAAAAAAAAATTAACTTTTATATGTAAAAAATGGCAGCTGGGTGTGGTGGCTCATGTCTGTAATGCTAACACTCTGGAGGTAATAGCAGGAGGATCCACAAATTCAAGGCTAGGCAAGCCATGCCATACAGAATGAGAAATATGCTTTGGGACCCTAAGAAACAATAAAGGTAGATTACTCCGGAAAGAAAGTTACAACACCAAAACAAAAATCAAATTATAATCTGACAATACTCTAAAGCCGCTGGGGAGGCCCAGAAGAGGGAAAATGAAAGTCATGATATGAGTTCCTTAAGGCTTGCAAATTCAGTGGGAGATTTAAAAGGGAGGCAGGATTAATTAAGGATACAGAACACATAGCTACAGAAATGTGGATGTGAGAAATTAAACCAACAGAGGGAAGGCTCCAGATGGTATATCGGGTCAAGGTCCTTACTCTAAGCCTGAGGACCTGAGTTGTATTCCCTGGACCCATATGGTGGAAAGAGAAACGCAATTCTGGCACGTTGAAGTTCTGATCTCCACGGGTGCGCCTTGACACGCTTGCACCCACATACATACACACAAACACGTACAAATAAAAATGTCAAGGGGCGGACAGACTGCTTAAGTGCCTGTTGCTCCTGCAAAGGGCTTAAATCCGATTCCTGGCACCCACTTCTGGTTCCTCCTAACCTCCTGTAACTACAGATCTAAGGGACCCGGTGCCGCCTTCTGATCTCTGCAGGCGCCTACACTCACGTGCACAAACACACACACCAAATGAATTAAACGATTTCCACGAGGAGATGAATGATGATGGGAAGAAGGGACATGACTAAACATCTCTCTCCTCAGCCTAGGAATTAGGGTCCGGCTCTTGTAATCTACCTTGCTAACTGCCGAATTAATATTTTGCCGTTGGGGCTACTTTTCCTCAACCAAAAACTAGCTATGTTTTGTTAAAGTAAAATGTGGAATCCGTTAAGTCTCCGCTTTCTGGCAACACTAAGAGGAGGACCCACTTACAAGTCCTTACCCTCACAGAGCGGCTGCGCATCCAAACGGCCACCGTACCCCCACCGTCCCTAGAAGGACACTGGTCCGCAGAACCCAACCGTGGCCGAGTAGGCCGCCTTACCTTGCCCCCATTGGTAAACTTGTGGATGTACGCAGTGGACACCCCAGGAATGACCAAGCACACGCCCATGACGGCGAGGCCAGGGAGAATCTCGAACCACATCTTCTCACCGCTACTCACAATCCAAACCGCAACCGGCTCCTCAGAGGTGACCCGGTTTCACTTCCCTTCCGGTAGCACGCAGAAGGGGCGGTGCTCTGGATGGGTCAAGAGGAAGCGACGGCGGCCGCAGGGGCTCAAAAGAGATTGGCGTTCTCCGTCTGGCAATCGTAACCAGGCAGTATCCCGGCCGTCTTTTTCTCGGGTCCGACTCACCATCGCAGAGAATAGGAAGTGTGACGACGCGAAGAGGTCCGGTACACCGCGGTAGTTTCAGAGCTTTGGTGATCTCAAATGGCAGAGCAACTTTCTCCAGGGAATTCGGCTGGCCAGGTATGCACCTTCCTTTTCAAAAAGCCTGGGCGGAAAGGGACGGCGGGCCGCCGAAAGCGCCGGCTCTGTGATGCCGGGTCCGGGGACAGCAGCAGCAGCAGCGACGAAGGCAGCGCTGTGGTCCGACCCGAGAAGAAGCAGGCGACCCACAATCCGATGATCCAGAAGACACGTGGCAGCGGTAAACAGAAGGCGAACTACGGCGCCTTGAGTAGCGAGGACGAGAATGAACAGGAGGGTCTCGGCGTGGTCTATAAGTCGACCCGTTCGGCAAAACCTGTGGGGCCCGAGGATATGGGGGCAACGGCTGTCTACGAACTGGACACTGAGAAGGAGCGCGATGCACAATCAATCTTTGAACGGAGCCAGAAGATCCAGGAGGAGCTGAGGGGCAAGGAAGATGACAAGATCTATCGGGGAATCAATAATTATCAGAAATACGTGAAGCCCAAAGATACGTCCATGGGCAATGCCTCCTCCGGGATGGTGAGGAAAGGCCCCATCCGAGCTCCCGAGCATCTACGTGCCACTGTGCGCTGGGATTACCAGCCTGACATCTGCAAGGACTACAAGGAGACTGGCTTCTGCGGCTTCGGGGACAGCTGCAAATTCCTCCATGATCGTTCAGATTACAAGCACGGGTGGCAGATCGAACGTGAGCTTGATGAGGGTCGCTATGGTGTCTATGAGGACGAAAACTATGAAGTGGGAAGCGATGATGAGGAAATACCATTCAAGTGTTTCATCTGTCGCCAGACCTTCCAAAACCCAGTTGTCACCAAGTGTAGGCATTATTTCTGTGAGAGATGTGCACTGCAGCATTTCCGCACCACCTCTCGTTGCTATGTCTGTGACCAGCAGACCAATGGCGTCTTCAATCCAGCGAAAGAATTGATTGCTAAACTGGGAAAGCATCGAGCTGAAGCAGAGGGAGGTGCTTCTGATTTCTTAGAAGACCCCGAGGAGGAGACTCCAGTTCCCATTATTTAGATTTTCCATAATTCTCAGTCTCAAAATAAATATTTTGTTGTTTCTTAAAATCTTTTGGAATCTTTCTTTCTTTTTCTTTCTTTTTTTTTTTTTTTAAAGGGAAGTGGCAGACACTAGTGGAAGCCCGTGAACTGTGGACTGGTGGCTGTGGAGCCCCCATGGGACTGGACTAGGCCCTCTGGATACACAAGACAGTTGTTTGGCTCCAACTGATTGGGGGGCACCCAGGCAGGGGTATCAGGATCTGTCCCTGGTCTATGAGCAGGCTTCTGGGAATCCAGTGCCTGTAGTGTGATGCCTTGCACAGCCTTGGTGCTTTGGGAAGGGGCTTGGACCTGCCTAGGCTCAGTGTGCTGGGTTCTGCTGACTCCCCATGGGAGACCTCAATTTGGGGGATGTGGGGATTCGGGGTGGCTTGGGAAAGAGGGCTGGGGGTTAGGAGGAGGGAGGGAGGGTCTGTGGATAGTATGTGGAGTGAGTAGAAAATTTCTTAATAAAGAAAAATGAAAAAAAGGGGGAAATGGCAGAGAAGACAGGTGATAGAGTAGGGGCCCAGATGAAAAGCTTCAAGATAGGTATTATCTGGATTTTTCTAGCCTTCAAATAAATACTTCACGGGTGAGTATTTTCAGAGGCCTGTGTCACAAGTTGTGTGGATGGGAGAAGTTCATGAAAAAAGTTAAGATTTACTTGAGGGAACCAAAGTTGTGATGAAATCAAGAACTGGCCTTATTTATCATATCACATTTCTATATTACTTAATAGTTTAGAAATTACTTTGATGCATTATGTTTTCAGAGCAAGTGCTGTTTTAAAATGCACATTTGGAGTTGGTCCTTGATCTGTTTGAGAGTGTTCCTTGCAATCTTTGGAAAATGGTTCATGCTTTCTTTGAAGCACCTATAGGTAACTCCCATTTTCACAAATGATGGTATATGATAGATACTGTCCAATATGATACTAGCCTCATGTAGCTGTCAAGTGCTTGAAATGTGCAGATGGCCACTGAATTGGATGTCGCACTTAACTGAATTTATGAACTTGGAGATGGTAAAAAGCCTAATGTTCTATAACATATGATCTGAAACTATTGGTGTTCTCATAGACTACAACAGAACTAATCACTCCTGTAGATGTAACCGTCTTTTTCTTTTCTCTCTCTCTCCCTTTTTTTTTTTTGACCCCAGATAAATTTATTAGAGTGTACAATATTTGGGGGAACACAATACCACCACACACTCCTTGTTAAAATTAGTGTGCCCGTATTCAAAATTGTTTGGGAACTAGCTTAGTGCTTGGTATACAGTAAGAAATTGATAAGAGGAGAGAGGTTTTTTTGTTCTTTTTGTTTTTGTTTGTTTGTTTGTTTGATTTGTTTTTCGAGACAAGATTTCTCTGTAGCTTTGGAGGCTGTCCTAGAACTCGCTTTGTAGACCAGGCTGGCCTCAAACTCACAGAGATCCACCTGGCTCTGCCTCCCGAGTGCTGGGATTACAGGCGTGCGCTACCACCACCTGGCTGAGAGTGGTTTTTTTTTTCCCCCAAAATAAGGTTCCACCCGGCTGAGAGTGTTTTTTTTTTTCCCCCAAATAAGGTTTCTCTGTGTAGTTTTCGTGCCTGTCCTGGATCTCACACAATAGACCAGGCTGGCCTTGAGCTCACAGAGATCTGCCTGGCTCTGCCTCCTGAGTGCTGGGATTAAAGGTGTGCATCATCCCCACTGCCTCTTGAGAAGAGAGTTTTAAGAGAGGGGATTTAGATCAGAGCTTTGAGTACACACTGAGGAATTTTAAGTTGTATTCTGTAGGGAGATGAGAATGGCAAATACATTTGTTTAACGCTACTCAGATGCAGAGAGGACAGGTAAAATGATTAGTCAATATTTTAGTGATAATTAGAATTGTGTTGCTATAAGGAAACAGATGAATGTATAAATTGAGTTAAAGTGACTTTAATCATATTTATTAATCCATTTAAAGATATTCTTTGAACACACTTTCTTTTTTTGTCTCTCTCTCTTTTGTTTTTTTAAGACAGGGTTTCTCTGTGTAGTTTTGGAGCCTGTCCTAGAACTTGCTTTGTAGACCAGGCTGGCCTCGAACTCGCAGAGTTTGAGGACTCACCCTGCCCCTGCCTCCTGAATGCTGGGATTAAAGGTGTGCACCACCACCATCTGGCTGAACAGATTTTCTTAAGCACTATGTTTAGGATAGGGAGCTAACAGCTATAAATAAATCAGACACAGGCCCCAACTTCATAAAGCTGTATACTGAACAGTAGTAACAAATGTGGTAAGTGTGGGAAAAAGAGTATACTGGATTGATCTCAGAATTAACCTAATCTCTCGGGCTGGTGACATGTCTCAGTGGGTGGAGGCACCTACTGCCAAACCTGACACACTGAATTGGACCCACATAGTGGAGGGACAGAGTTGACTTCCATCTTCGAGTACTTGAAGAGAATAAAATTAAAAAAAAATGTAAAAGGGAAAATAAGAATTAACCCAATCCTGGGGCTGGGGGAATATGGTTCAGTGGAAGAGCAACTGCCTGGAATGCCCAAAGGGGGGGAGGATAGAATTGAAACACAGCCTAGGAGTTCACAGATATGAAATCACTGTTTCCTAGTATTTATTTGGTGTGTGTGTGTGTGTGTGTGTGTGTGTGTGCCTGAGTATATATGGGCATTTTGTGTATAGTGCCTTTGAAAGCCAAAAAAGAGCACTGGGTCCACTGAAACTGGAATTAGGGCAACAATGAGTTCATACATGGTTCTCTGCATGAATAGCAAGGAGTCTTAACTGTTGAACCATCTCAAGAGCCACATGAACTCACTTGATAGAATAGGGTAGATTCTGTAGTAAAGAGTACATGTAATATAACTGAGGTATATGAGCAGTTTACTAGAAAGGGGGCTTGAGAACACAAAGAAAATGTTTAAGAGATGAGCAGAAGAAACAGTTAAATAGGAGAGAAAAGAGGATATTGTAGAGAAAAAGGAAGAAATGTCATAGAAATAAATACAACAGGGGTTGAAGAGATGATTCAGTGGGGAAGAGTGCTTGCTGTGAAAGCTTGAGCACTTGAGTTCAAATCCCAAGCACCCAGGTATAAAAGCTGGACTCTGTGGGAACAGAAACGGGAAGCCTGGGAGCTCATTGGCCAGTCAGCCTAGTTAAAATAGTGAGCTTCCAGTACAGTGAGAGACCCTGTCTGAAAAAAATAAGGTGAAGAATAAAGCTCGGTGGATAAGAATGTCCTCAATTCAAGCCTGATGACCTGAGTTCAGACCACTGGAACCCATGTAAAAACTTTATATTGGTGTTTGAATCCCAATAGTTTTATAGTGAGATGGGAGGTAGAGGCAGGAGCATGTCCCAAAGCTCAAGGGCCAGCTAAACTCGAGTACACAGAGCAACAAACACTGATACTCTGCCTCAAAAAACAAGAGGGGAGGGCTGAAGGGACTGTTTAGCATTTAAGAGTGCTTACTACTCTTCCAGAGGACCCACATTGGGCAGTTCACCTCTGCCTGGCATCTCCAAGGGATCAGTGCCGCCTTCTGGCATGCCTGTGAACAGACCTCCACAGAAGCAGTGTGCCACCTATGTGTCACCACACAGAAACATGTACATACACAGAAATAAATATTTTTAAAAGATAGAGACTAATGCTTCCATCATACATACACACACACACACACAATAAATAATGTAATTTTTGAAAGAGTGAAGAGGGCCAGCAAGATGGCTCAGAGGCTTGCAATAAAGTCCAGTGACCTGAGTTGGATGCCTCAGTTCTCATGGTGAAGGGAGAGAACTAGCTCCCACAGGTTGTCATCTGACCTTCACATGAGCACCATGACAAGCTACCCCTACCTTCAGCACACAAGCAATAATTAAATGTAGTTTATTTTTTTTAATGGAGGAAAGCAGTAGAGGAAACCACCTGAAATCAAACTGATGAAACCTCTACATACTCACATGTGTGCATGCTCACACATGCACACAATATGTAAATAAATAATGCTTTAAAATTTTATCTATTATGTGTAAAGGTATTTTGCCTGTATGAACGTATGTATGTGCACCACGTGCATGGAGTGCCAGAGAGGCCATCAGATTCCCTTGGATTGTAGTTACTGATGATAATGTGGGGCCTGGGAATTGAACCTGGGTCTTCTGGAAGAGAGCCATCAGTGCTTTTAACCACAGTGCAATCTCACCAGGCCCAAATACTGTTTTTTAAGTTTTTAAAATAGCCCTATAAATAGCTGAGATGTTTTAGTATGTAAAGGGCTTCCTGTCCAGCCTGAAGATCTCAGTTCAATTACTGGAACCTACTTGAGACCTCATCTCAAAACACACACACACACACACACACACACACACACACACACACACACACACACCAAAACAAAACAAAACAAAACAAAAAAACAAAAACTTTTTAAGGGATGTTGATATGGCTCAGCAGATAAATCCCGAGGACCTGAGTTCCATCCTCCAACCACATGGCAGAAGTAAAGTGTTTATTCTCTAGTCTTGCCTTTTGACTTCCTTGCCCTGGCAAATACACACGTGTGCACATACAAAACAAAGAAATGTTTTTAAATTATTAAATTTATTCATTTAGTGGGTGTGCGTGGAGGCCACATCATTCATACGGAGGTTAGAGTATATATCATGGGAGTCTATTCTGGCCTTCTGCCACATGGTCCCAGGGGTCAGACTTAGGTCATCAGTTTTGGTGGTAAGGACTTTTAATCATTGAGCCATCTTGCCAGCCCAGTAAATTTTTTAAGGGTCAGTGAGATGTATCAGTATAGGTAAGTGCTTGTATTTGATTCTGGGACCCATGTAGTGGGAGGATTGAGCAGATGTGGGTGAAATGTCCTCTAATCTCCTGGAATTCCTTTACCTGGACATACACGTATGTACAAATACAAAATAAGTAAAAAGATTTAAGTTTAAAATATCATTATTTTTATTTTCTGTGCTTAGGTGTTTGGTGTGTATGTATGCATGTGCATCACATGTATGTATAGTACCTGCAGAGGCCACAATAGGGCGTCAGATCTCCTGGAACTGGAGTCGTATAGATGGCTGTGAACTGTTACATGGATGCTGGGTTCCCACCACGGGTACAGAAAGCAGAAGCACTGCTGTCAAATTGACTGTCTCCTGTAGACTGATTTTTCTTTGGGCTGCCAGCTCTCTCTCTCTCTCTCTCTCACACACACACACACACACACACACACAAAATGACACAGAGACTTCTTATTAATTATAAAAGCTTGGCTTAGCTTAGGCTTGTACCTAACTAGTTCCTATAACTTAAATTAACCCATACTTTTTACATTTACATTCTTCCACACGTTACCTCATCTCAATTTTGCCCAACCTGCTCCCTTTGCATGTGGCTGGTGACTATGCTTTTTTTTTTTTCTCCAAGTCCTCTCTGTCTAGAAGTTCCACCTATACCTCCTGCCTAGCTATTGGCCATTTAGCTTTTTATTAAACCAATCACAGTGACACATCTTCACATAGTGTAAATGAGTATTCCACAACAGTCTCCCAGATTATGGAGCCATTAAAATGAAGGTTTCATTGGCCCTGGATCCTTCCACTTCCTGCCCCCTCTACCTCCTCCTGAGTCTTGTGTTTTGTCCTATGGTTATGAATACAGGGACATGCTTCAAATCCCACTGCCCTCAGGCCTAGAGCAGGGAATTAAAGAAGATAAATACAGGGGAGGTGATAGCCAGTGTGTCTGCGGACCAGTAACCTATATTCATCTTGACCCTTGCTCACTGATGCCCACTTTAAGTGTTTGGTTGTATTGGAGAAAGCAAAGATGTGGGAGAACCCAAGTTCATTTCCCAGGACCCATATAGCTCACAAATGTCTCTAACTCCAGTTTCAGGGAGTCCACAACTCTCACACAAACACACATGCAAGCAAAACACCAATGCATATAAAAAATACAGAGTTTAATGGCTGGGCAGTGGTGGCTCACACTTGTAATCCCAACACTCCGGAGGCAGAGGCAGGTGAATCTCTGTGAGTTCGAGGCCAGCCTGGGCTACAGAGCTAGTCCAGGACAGGCTCCAAAGCTACAGAGAAATCCTGTCTCAAAAAAACCAATAAATAAATAAATAAATAAATAAATAAATAAATAAATAAATAAAATAAAATAAATACAAAAAATACGGAGTTTACAATTGTATGCATGCTCTGCAGGTCTACCCCCTGTAATAATATGAATGTAACTGGCACCCATAATCTCATAGGGAATGGCACTATTGGGAGGGGTGGCTTTGTTGGAGTAGGTATGGTATTGTTGGAAGTGTGTTACTGTGGGAGGCTTTGAGGTCCGCTATCCTCAGGATACCGCTCAGTGTCTCAGTCAACTTCCTGTTGCCTGCAAGATGTAGACTCTTAGGTACCACTCCAGCACTGAGTCTGCCTGCATGCTGCCATGCTTCATGTCATGATGATAATGGACTGAACCTCTGAAACTGTAAATGAGCCACTGCACTTATATCTTTTCTTTATAAGAGTTGCTGTGGTCATGGTGTCTCTTCACAGCAATAAAAACCCCAAGACACCCCCTAGTTGCAAAGAACAAGAGAGTTTCCATTGAAAAACTTGCATGCAGACACACACACACACACACACACACACACACACACACACACACACAGAAAGCCCCCTCCCAAATAATGCATAATAGGAAAATGTAACTCAATGACCATAAAATTAAAGGTCTAGAAATTCCTTAAGAAAAATTCTGGCCTATGGGAAACAGGGAGAACCTGGGGAATCAGACTCTATGCCACAGGAAGAGACCCTGGGGATAGGTTTCCTATCCAGAAGCCACTGCCACCCACTGGTCCCCAAATTTCTCCTTCTATATATTCTCTCTGCCTGCCAGCCCCACCTATCCTTTCTCCTGCCTTGCTATTGGCCGTTCAGTTCTTTATTAGACCATCAGGTGTTTTAGACAGGCACAGTAACAGCTTTGTAGAGTCAAACAAATGCAACATAAACAAAAGTCATACATCTTAAAATAATATTGCCCAACACCAGACAGATAGAATAAAGACTTTTAATCAGCTATAAACGGTGTTTGAGTGGTCATCTCTGGTGGGCTCTCTGCAACGGTAAATGTGAACATTTTAATAGTTTGAGAAACAGTTTTTTTAAAAGGGGGAATCCTAGCTCATCTCATTTTTAAGTGTAAATGCTTTTTAAATTTTTTAACTAAAAAATTAATGTGTATATACATGTGTCCATGTGAATGAATACTACACACATCTGGTTGCCCTTGGGGGCCAGAAGAGGGCACGGGATCCTCTGGAGCTGGAGTTACAGATGGTTGTGAGTGGCTAGACTTGGGTTTTGAGAACCAAACTCACATCCTCTACAAGAGCACTGTGTACTCTTAATCACTGAGCCATTGCTCCAACACTCTCTCTCTCTCTCTCTCTCTCTCTCTCTCTCTCTCTCTCACACACACACACACACACACACACACACACACACACACACACACAGAGTTGTATGTGTATAAACTAAATCTCAATATGTAGCCTTGGCTGGGCTGGAATTTGCTGTGTATACCAGGCTGGCCTCAAATTCATAGAGAGATATGTCTGTCTCTGCCCCCTGAGTACTGGGATTAAAGGTATGTGCCACCACGATTAGCTCGTAAATGATTTTTTAAAGATGCAATATCATCACTTGTTTTTTTTTTCTTTGGAGACAAGTTCTCACCATGTACACCTGGATGTCCTGGAACTCACTCTGTAGACCAGGGTGGCCTGAAACTCACAGAGATCTGCCTACTCCTGCTTCCCCAGTACTAGGATTAAAGGCATATACCACCATGCCTTCCTTGGTTGGCTACTTAGTGCAACCAGAAAAATTCTAGGATATTTAATCACAGAATGCTATGATTATCTTAGGTGTTGGCTTAAAATTCCATAAAGAGCAGTTAGTTTTATAACCAAGAATGCAAAGTGTGCTGAGCAAGTGTACCTCTGTATGCATGTGTATCATTGACATAAGCACCACCATGTCAAGGATTCCAGTGCTTCAGACCCATGGGAATGGCTAGGCCTTACCCCAGTCTAACTACAGTATTTACAAACATTGACCTTTATCTAAAACCACTGGGTCCTGATTGACTACAGCCTGAGGCTGCTCTCCTACAGACATCCCCTACCAAGATTAGCTAACCTGCCTCCTCTTGGTGTTGTACATAATAAACAAGCTTTAGTTTCCTGGCTACTGCTGGTGCATCTTTATCAGAGCACACAGCCCATACCATCTCAACCTTTTCTGTTTCTTCATTTCTTCATTTTCTGTTGTCCCATTCCAGGCCAATCTCAAAGCCATATAGGTCTAGAAGTATTTTAAAATATTCAAGATGCATTAGCTTCAGAGAGGCAGAGAGGCAGAGAGGCAGAGAGGCAGAGAGGCAGAGAGGCAGAGAGGCAGTGAGGCAGGCAAAATGGCTCAGTGGGTAAAGGTGATTGTGGCTAAGTCTGATTGCCTGTGTTCAGTCCCTGGAATCCAAGTGTTGGAAGGAGAGAACCAACTCTCACCAGCTGTCCCCTGAATGCCACACATGCACGAAGGCACATGTGCACACATACTTGCATGCATACACACAAACACACACATAAAATAATTGAATAAAAGTTTTAAAAATACTGACAGATTTACCTATTCAAGTACTTATAGCTACAATACCTGACAGACAGAAAAAGGGGGAGAGAGAGTTAATTGCATGTGTGTGTGTGTGTGTGTGTGTGTGTGTGTGTGTGTGTTTAAATTCTTCAAAGCAACACTGATGATAGAAGGTGGCTTTCATTCACCAAGAGACTTGGATAAAGACATTTACAGGAGTGCCAGGCAGCAGTGATACATGCCTTTAATCCCAGCACTTGGGAGGCAAAGCCAGGCTGATCTCTGAGTTCGAGGCCAGCCTGGTCTACAGAGTGAGATCCAGGATAGGTACCAAAACTACACAGAGAAACCCTGTCTCGATAAACAAAAACAAACAAACAAACAAACAAACAAACAAAAAGACAATCACAGCAGCTCTCCGACATGGCCAAGACTACAGGTAACAAATAGAAGTGCAGATACATAAATTGGACTATACACACTCAATGAAATATCACACAATAATTTTCTAGGAGTGGTAGTGTCTGCCTGCACCAACAGTATTAGAGGCAGAGTCAGGGAATCATGGGATCTAACCCAGATTGGGCTACAGACTAAGTTCCAAGCCAGTGTACACTAAACAGTGAGACTGTCACAAAAGGAAGCCGACAAGCCAGGTGTTATGGCACACGTTTTTAAATTCCGGCACTCAGGAGGCAGAGGCAGGCAGATCTTGGTGAGTTTGTAGCTAGCCTGGTCTACATAGTGAGTTCCAGGCCAGTGGGGGTTATGTAGATCCCTTGAGGGCAGGGAGACAGAACGAGAATTTACTTCCTAGGTGGTGGCATACAGCTAACACCAGTACTTGTGAGGTGGAGTCGGAAACATCAGGAGTTCAAAACAGCTTTGGCTACATAATGAGTCTGAAGGCAGCCTGGGCTACATAAGAAACTAGAGGGAGGGCGGATGGGAGGGGGGGAGAGGGAAACTATACAGCAATTTAAAAAGTAAGCAAGTAAGCTGACAGGTGATGGTGCACGCCTGTAATTCTAGCACTGTAGAGGTGGAAGCGAGAGCATCAGATCAGGTCAGCCGTGGTTACACAGCCTGTGCTATATGAGATCCATGTTAAAAAAAAAAAAGCAACACCTAGAAAATAATGACTACCTTACAACATAGATGACTCTCACTGGCATAATGGACCCTCTAAAGACAGTAACCCCGTTATCTGTCCCAGAGTCTTCTAGAATGTTTCCATAGCCAAGTTTAGTCCTGTGCTTTTAGTAAAACTATTTTCTAGAGAAAACAACTTCTTGGTCATTATCTGTCAGAACTGTTGCCCTCTGTAGCATCTCTGGTCCTGGTAATCCAGTTTTCTAATAATTTCCATAATGTTCTACAAAAGACGGAAATTTTGAGTGTGCATTAGTTTCAAACTAAGTAACTGTGTTAAAAATGAAAAACCTAGGAGTCAGCAGGACCTTATTCTTAGCATAAGGGTTGTTAACCATGAGATGTCTAGACCATGACCCTAAAGTCAGTCATGTCAACAGTTGAGTCTTAACAGCAATCTGAAGAGGAGACAGATCTTAGAGCCACCTGGCTCACTTCTTACTGTGTAATTGTTATCCTAAAGTATTAACCAGATGCTCATTCTGATTCTGTAACCTTCCTTAACCACTTGCTTGCTCAGAAAACAAAAAGACAAACATGACACTTTCTCAAGTAACAGAAAATCTCCAGAGTTGAGACAATGGTGATTTGTGCCTTTAAAAACTCCAGCTCCTGGTTTTCCCCTTTGCAGCAGCTCTCAGATTTGCAGAGAAGGTGGTTATTGCAACATTGCTATGAATAAAATAAAATAACTGTGTTTTTTATCTTTTAAATTTAATTTTGTTTGGTTTCTTTCCCTGATCATCTTGGAGTCCATAGCAGTGGTGTGTATGATATAACATTGTGAATCAGTTAGAATTAAGTAAAGAGTTATTGGTTTTAGTGCATATCCACATGTGAGCTCCTCTACAGGAAAATTTGCTACCAAGATTGAAGCTGGAATAATTCTTTCAAAAGAAACACAGTACATGGCTCTTTAGATATTTGGTGTGTGTATTAAAAATTGTACATGAATTGAAATGTAGTAATAATAATAATGAAATTGATAATGATAATAATAATTATACAACTCACTAACAAACAAAATACCTGGGATATGGTTGCACTCCCTTCTAATTGTAGCTCTCTGGAGGGTATAGGCAGGAAGATCACAAGTTTAAGGCCAGTCTGGGTTACATACTGATTTCCATGACCCCATGTGCTGAGATTCTGTATCACAAAAAATAAAATAAAGTAAAACAGAACAAAAATGAAGAGTGTTACAAAGTGACTACTGATGCCAGCTGCCTATTCCAGACAAATTGAGGCCAGGAAAAGGAAAACAAGAGCAAAGGGGGCTGGGGAAGAGAAGGCCTAAATGGCATAGGTGGTCCAGCTGACCATGACTTCAGCAGCTCCCCATCTCCAATTGGACTCCAGAGCAAGGATGGTATTACAGAGCCCTGGGAAATCGGGGCATCTTTCTGGGTGTTAATTAATGTCCTCTGACACAGGCTCTACTGTGACCTTCTGATTCTTAAACCAAACCTGAAATCTGATGATAATAGGGACAATCAATGCCAGTAAGGGAAACTGTACACTATGTAATTCATTATATCTTTGAGAAGCTGCTTCTTATTGGTTGTGGTAGGACAGGCTCATAGGGTCGAGGAAATTGGCTCAAACCAGTTTCCAAGGCATGTACATAACACACTTCCTTATGAACCAACTTAGAGTCTGCCAGAGGGCCTAGCAACAGGCACTGCTAGAGTTCCTGATTGTGCCCAGCCAATGAGGGACAACCACGCAACATCACCAGATTTGGACACAGCGTGAGTGCTGGGAGGAGGGTATATAATGCCTTCCCCATTACTGAATAAACAAGTCTGCTGTTTGCCTTCACCTGACTCCTGGTGTCTGTGTTGTTGACACCAAGACTTCTCACCCCCTCCCTGGAGGGAGCCGTTAGGATCCAGCAACAATTGGTAACTATTTTTGTGAAGTTATGGGTTCCCTCCATTCAGTTAAGTTGTGGAGTATTTCACAGCCTGGTCTCTCTCCTACCATGTTTGCTTTTGCCCACTCCTTTGAGACATTTCCCTCTAACTTATCTTGAAGAGGACCTTGAACTCCCATTCCTACTGCTTCCATTTCCACTTCCATGTAACCATGTCAGACATAATTTTTTTTAGGGTAGGGTCTCATGTGGTGGTATTGTGTTCCTCGAAATATTGTGCACCCTAATAAACTTATCTGGGGTCAGAGAACAGAACAGCCACTAGATACAGAGGCTAGAAAATGGTGACACTCACACCTTTAATCCTAGCATTCCAGAGGCAGAAACCATCTGTTCATGGATACAGCCAAGCATGGTGACTCATGCCTTTAATCCCAGGGAGTGATGGTAGAAGGCAGAAAGATATATAAGGTGTGAGGACCAGAAATTAGCAGCATTTTGTCTGGTTAAGCATTCAGGCTTTTGAGCAGCACAGTTCAGCTGAGACCCATTTGGATGAGGACTCAGAAGCTTCCAGTCTGAGGAAACAGGATCAGCTAAGGAACTGGTGAGGTGAGGTAGCTGTGGCTTGTTCTGCTTCTCTGATCTTCCAGCATTCACCCCAATACTTGGCCTCAGGTTTGATTTTATTAATAAGACTCTTTAAGATTTGTGCTACAGTCTCATGTATCCCAGGCTTGCCTAGAACTGGCTTTTGTACCATGAGATGACATTGAACTTCTGGCCCTTCTGTTTCCACCTCCTCAGTTCTGGGTATTGCTTGTGTGTACAACCATACTCAGTTTATGCTGAAGATTGAACCTAGGGTTTTATGCACACTGGTCACTCTAATGACTGAGCTGCATGACTGATTCCATCCTTTTTAAGAGAGGATCTCTCTCTCTCTCTCTCTCCCCCCCCTCATTTGGCGGTTGTTGAATATTGTATAATGTGGTCCCTGCTTCAAATGATACTAAATGAAAATCCCATCTTCAGTCTGAGGTAAGTAGACTATAGAAGTAGGACAGATATTAATATTTTGAGACAAGGTATCACTGTGTAGCCCTGGCTGTCCTGCAATGCACTATGTAGACCAGGCTGGCCTCAAACTGACGGGCATCTGCCTGTCCCTGTCTCCTGAGTGCTGGGATTACAGGTGTATGCCACTGTGCCTGGGTTTAATTTTTTTACACTTATTTGTGTATGTTTGTGTGCATGTACACATTAATTCAAGTAGTCAGGATTCGTGGCAAGCCCTTTACTCAGTGAGCCATTTTGCTGATCCCAAGCTGGATATTAAACAAGTTTTTCTTGAAGATGTCCAAGAGTCATTCATCTTCCAAACTTGTTGAATTAAAAATTAAAAATCTGACAAAACCTTGGACATGTGGGGCCCAGAGCTTCTGCCCTGCAATAGGATAATTACTGAGTTCCTTAACACTGATTTTCAACCTATGGAGTTTAGGAATATATATTTATATGTGTGTATATGTGTGTGTTAGATTAAAAAATTATTTGTGTGTGTTGTGTGGGGGGCACATGCATGTGCTTGCTGGTGCCTGAGGAGGCCAGAAGAGGGCATGGGATCCACTGGAGCTAGAATTACAGGTGGTTGCTAGCTGCCTGATTCTGGGAAATGAACTCTGAGCCTCTGCAAAAGCAGCAAGCACTTGTAACTTCTGAGCCTTCTCCCAAACTGGACCCAAATTCACTAAAAATCAACCCCAGATCTTCAGCCTCTTCCCAGAACTATACACTATACACACTGTAGAGAAAACCTGATAAGCTCTCCTTAGAATGAAATACTTGCTATGTGAAGTGTGAAAATAGGAGTTTGGAACCCTAGATCTCCCATTTTTAAAAGTCAGGGAAGCATGGGAGTTGTCTGTAATTCCATCACTCTGGAGCAGGCTGGTTCATTTAACTAGCAGGAGTTGGCAAGTTCCAGGTTCAATGAGAGATCCTACCTCAATAAATAAAGTGGAGAGTGACCTGAGGAAGACCCAATGTTGACTCTGGGTCTCCATTTCCATGTACACACATGCACATGCATGCATTACCCCCTCCCACACACACGAGAGAGAGAGAGAGAGAGAGAGAGAGAGAGAGAGAGAGAGAGAGAGAGAGAGAGAACTACAACATAGGTATTGTGATAAATCCAAGCACCTGGGTACCTCAGACAGGAGTACTGGTTGCTGTGCATTCCTAGTCAAGTCTGGGATACATAGTTACTACCAGGGAAGCCAGGGCTATAACAAGCCCGTCTTAAATAAAACAAAGGGAAAAATCCTAAAAAGATAACCTGAAAAAGTCTTACACACTGGAAATTTCTGGAGAATATTCCAAGTTTAATTTGTGCCCGAACTTCAAGATATTTAGTTGTCATCTAAGTGCAGAAGCCCTTAGAGGTCAAAACAATAACATTTCCTGGAGAGTTCAAGGCCTTATGAGCTTTAGTACTGGGAACCAAAGAGTTCTCTGCAAGAGCAATACAGCTCATAACTACAGAGCCATTTTCTCTAGTCTTGATTTTTTTTTTAAATGATTGTGTGTGTTCTGAGTGCATGCTATGGAGGACAATTTTTGGAGTCTACTCGCTCCTTCCATCCTGGAATTGAATCTGGGTTTTCAAGCTTCTGGGCAAACACTTTTATCCTCTGAGCCACCTGTCCCAGCCCCTGGACTGTTCATTGTTCTAATTTTAGAGAAATATCCAATTTGTAAATGTTTGACCCATTCTCCACCCTGATATATTGTGGCAGTGTCTTCAGATGACACAACTATTCTAGAAAGATGAAAACCCAGTGTTAGGACTTTCCATACTACATTACTATAGGCTAAAATCAGGGCAAATAGACACTTTGTCTTTTGAGCTACCTCCCTCATCAGAGCTAAATATATATTTAATTGTTTAGATGGTGTGTTCTGGGTAAACTGTTTTTTTTACCCTAATGCTAAAACATAAATTCATTCAATTAACTAAGTCTATGTATTTTAATTAAAAATTATTTGTGTGGATGTTTTGGTTGTATGTCTATCTGTACACCACATGTGTGCCATGTGCACAGGGAAGCCAGAACAGTGTCAGATTTTCTGGTACTAGAGTCATGGACAGTTGTGAATCCCTGTGTGGGTGCTGGGAATTGAACTTGGTTCCTCTGGAAGAGCAGCTAGTGCTCTTAACTGCTGAGTGGTCTTTCCAAACCTGTTTTAAAAATGAATATGGGGCGCCGGGTGGTGGTGGCACATGCCTTTAATCCCAGCACTTGGGAGGCAGAGGCAGGTGGATCTCTGTGAGTTTGAGGCCAGCCTGGTCTACAGAGTGAGATTCAGGAAAGGTGCAAAACTACACAGAGAAACCCTGTCTCAAAAAACCAAAAAAAGAAAAAAAGAAAGGAAAAAAAGAATATGGGAATTACAAAGTTAAGTCCCAGTGAACTACTTTGCAAATTTCCCAGGTTAGAATGGTACAGATAGCAACTCCACCCAGTATTCCCTAAACAATAGCAGCAACAGTGTTAAAACAGTTACATTTTATTTAGTCTTAGACAGTAAACAGGAGTGGCAGGTTGGTTCCTTTTCTTTTTTCCATTAGCAAGTTACAATTCTTTTTGTGAGATTCCCATTTGATGTTTATCCCATTTTTATTACCCCAAATGCCAATTTAAAATTTTAATTGACAAATATTGGATAGATAATGAAATATGATGAAATTTGCTTATTCTATTTCCTACTCCTCCCACATTTTTACTAATTTCACAAACATGGGGCAGGTAGTCAATTAATATAAAGATAACTAGGAGAAAAGGGTGAAAATATTTTTGTGGGTTTTAGAGAGACTACTTGGACACTTCATCTTCAGGTTCACAGGGCTCAGCTTTGGCTTCAACATTCACCGGTATTCCGAGCTCCTTCCTAAGGGGAAGAAAACAACAAACATTCAAGATTTTGTTATAGGTAAAATGAAATGCATTAAACTGGGGTAACCCTCCTGCCTCTGCTTCTCAAGTGCTAGGATCCCAAGAGTTGGGGACACTAAGCTTGGCAAAGATGATTGCTCCCACCCAGTAGGCCCTACAGCTTCTGACTTTGGAGGGGACAGAAGGAAACTGGGAGAACCCCAAGGCATCCCTGGAAGAAACTTCCTGTGCCCTAGAGCAAGAGGTTTACCGCACAAACACATCTGGGAACTGAGAGCGCTGGAAGATGCGTTCCAGCTCGTTAAGCTGCAGCCTGCTGAAGGCGCTGCAGATCATGTGGAGATTAGCATCATCTTCCAGTTGCGGCATCCCCGCAGCAGCCTCGAGGGCTGGCTGGTCCTGGTCCTGCACACCATAGCCCTCCTTTTCCTCATCAGTCTTGGTGCCAGGTGCTCCTGCACCAATATCCACGAAACCAAAAGCGCTGTCCTCTCCTGCAGCTACTCCCAAATCGGTTTTGGGCCAGATTTGATCACCACCATCGCCTCCTGCCCCTACATTGATCTCAGGAGGCTTGGCTTCTGAAAAGGAGGATAAAGAGAGACATGCCAGGAGGTCGAGAGACAGACTACTGACAGAAAAACACAAAGGCATTCAGCCCCACACCCCACATCTAAGTGCCACCACCAAGGAGTAGCGTTGGTGGCATCCAGTACCACCTTATCCACCTATGTCCCCCACAGAGCTTGTTTTTTTGGGGGCTTTAGCCGCCGAATTCCCCCAGAGGTTTCTCTGTGGCGAGAGGTCCGTCAATTTCCCAATTGTAGCCCAAGCACCGACCTTTGGCTTCTTCCAAGTAAGCACCAACTCCCAGGCTCTGGTAGCTGGAGTCCTCATGCTCAAAGTTGCAGGAACGATCCATTTCGAAGGTGTCTTCGAGCTCTCAGTGGGTCTGCTTGGCAAGATGGCAGCTAGACGACTGCTCGCTGTGCCACCGCCAACGGTTCTGCTCCAAGCTTTGAGAAGCGAACGAACCTAAGGGAATTGTACTGACTGTGACGTTCGCAGAGCTGGGGATTGGACGGCTGTGAAATGCTCGATGTAGGGGATTGGACAAATTGCAGGTACCACTACACCGGTGATTGGACAGGCTAGGTCGCGCAAGAGGTTTGTGATTGGATGAACTGTGATACATTTGACGCTGCAGATTGGACAGTCTAGAGGCATCCGTCCCTGGGCATTGGATGGGCTGGGATGCATATGCACACAACGCTAGGGATTGGAGGACTGGAATGTGCACACATATTATGCTGGAGATTGGGCAGACTACAAAGTACATGAGATTGTGGGGATTGGGTGGCTGTTGGGAGGGCAAGCTTGTTGGGGGAGGAGCAGAGGAGAGAGTGAAATCTCGCATGAACTTATGAGCCTGTGGTGAAAGCCTCCCCCGCCCTTAAGGTGCTCATGCGCATTTGTGGTGTGATGTCTTCGTGCATCAAGTGCTAGAGTGATGGAGACTATAGTAATCTCTCAAAGTTCAGCCAACTCAGAAGAAAGGCAACACTTCTTGCCCTAGGGTTCTGACCCATTCCTTACAGTCTCTAAGCTGTAAGTAAAATCAGTCAAGCAGTAGTTTACACAATATGAGTTTGCCCAACCACAAACATACAAAAAGCTCAGTGCGCTATGTGAGACAAGGTGTCCTTGTTGCTGCAGTTTGGGATTCTGGATGCTCACATTGTTTGGGTGGGAGCTCCGCCTCAGCCCCTGGCACCGTGCCATCCCTATACCTAAAGAGTCTGGAAATGGAGCCGGGCGGTGGTGGCGCATGCCTGTAATCCCAGCACTTAGGAGGCAGAGATCCGCCTGCCTCTGCCTCGGCGGATCTCTGTGAGTTCGAGGCCAGCCTGGGCTACAGAGCTAGTCCAGGACAGGCTCCAAAGTTACAGAGAAACCCTGTCTGGAAACACACACACACACACACACACACACACACACACACACACACACACACACAGAGTCTGGAATGTTTGGAAGGAGTCTGGTGGAACATCCACCTTGGTTCTCTTCCCCATCTCTTTCCCTAAACCCGCCGCTTCAAAGCCCTCCAAACTCAGCTCCTCCCTGAAAGGGAGGCTCAAGACAACTCCCACAGGGGATGTATAAGTGGCTCCCAGAAAACAGACTCGTAATTCTTCCAGTCTCATGTCCCTATCTCCTCTCTGGGGGCCGGGGAATTGCCTGGAATCGCTTTACCCATTAAACCTGGGCATTCCAATTCTATCTGATTTGGTTTGCTGCCTTGGTGGAGAGGCCTTTAGGAGGCCTAAAACTTATCA
This sequence comes from Onychomys torridus, assembly GCF_903995425.1. NCBI lineage: Eukaryota > Metazoa > Chordata > Mammalia > Rodentia > Cricetidae > Onychomys > Onychomys torridus. The sequence continues at coordinate 18,120,942 of NC_050466.1, forward strand.
TCTGGAGGTTCCACTGAAGGGGGATTGAGTTTTCCCCACTGGCGCAGGGCCATTTGGTGGGAAAACACCCCCTTTCCCCACATCTGCTCTCTGCTAGACTAAGATCAGCTCTCGGCTGGCCAAGTTGCCCTTTCCAAGTTCTTGCCTAGGAGGCCCAGGGCCTCTTTGTTTTTCCGGTTGTCTTGCTGGAGTCGCGGCAGAGCCAGGTCCTTGACCCATTCTGGAGCACAGGGTTGTCTTTGCTCCACCCAATCCTTTCTGGCGTAGAGGGCTGCCTCTGCTCCATCTGACCCATTCCAGAAGACATTCTGTTGAGGGAATTTCCCAACCCCCACCCTACCCCCGTTTTTGACCCAAGACTTACCACAGTGCTAGGCTTCGGTTCTTGGCATAGACTTGAGAAACAGCACTTGCCATTCAAAGCATGATCCCTAAATGACCCTGTGGGTTCTTTTACAAAATCTATTCAGGTTGGGGATTTAGCTCAGTGGTAGAGTGCTTGCCTAGCAAGCTCAAGGCCCTGGGTTCAATCCTCAGCTCAAAAAAAAAAATCTATTCAAATTGGGGCTATCTCAGATAATTGGACAGAGATACCCTACATCCACGGGTTTTGGGTTCTGCATTCCCACTCTCCCTACAGGGGCCAATTCTGATCCATTCACTGCTGGAGACACTGATCTCTCCCCTGCGTCTCCCAAACTCTACCTACCCAACCCCCTCCTCCATGACCAATAATCTAAGACCAAATTCCTCCTCCTTACCCTCCTTCCTGTCTTCTGCTCCCTCTACTGCTCCCCCCATCTCCCAATACCTCAGTCTATACACTGGCCTAATGCCCCCAAATCTTCCCCAGTTTCTTCTTATATTCAGTCTTGCCAGACTCCTGCCTCCCCACCCATTTCATTTCTCAGTACCAGATATTAGAAAAAAATAAAAAAGGCTGAGGAGGGTCCCCAAACTCCTCTACAGGAATTGGTGAAAATAGCTCCTGAAGTTTTTAATGCTGGAGAATGACAGCTGAGTCAATTCAACAGACTGCAACAGAATAAGCTCCAAGGCCAAGCCTTAGCAGCTGCTCTGAGGCTACCAGGGCCCCACAAGGGGTCCAAGGGAAGTTGGCCATGAGGCTCCATCCTGCTGGAGCTCAGCCCAAGTCAACTCCACAAAAAACTGGCTTCAAATGTGCAAAGCGGGGTCACTGGTCACAGTATTGCCCTGATCCCCAGCCACCCAGGAGTCCATGCCCTGTCTGCCAACAGCCTGGGCACTGGAAATCGGAATACCCATGTGCAGGCTCATCCTCTATGCCATTCCGTGGAGGACCAGCCTCACTAACACTGGCAACTGAGAACTGCTAAGCCTGGAAGAGACTGACACAGCTTAATCCACTGCCCCCTCCAAACCTAGAGTGACGCTGCAGGTAACAGGTAAGTCCACTGACTTTCTTTTGGACACAGGAGCTTACCTATTCTGTTTGGACATCTCACTCAGGCCCTACAGTTCCCTCACCAATTTCTGTCACAGGGGTGGACGGGATCCCTTCCTTCCCACTTAAAACCCTGACACTTTCCTGTATTCTTGAAGGGCGATTCTTCTCACACTCTTTGCTGGTCATTTGTGCTTGTCCTGCACCTCTGCTTGGTTGCAATGTTCTCAGCCTTTTTGGGGTCACACTCACCTTGGCCCCACACTCTCTTGAGTATTTCACAGGTCCATTCACAGGGGCCTTCCAGATATGTCAGCCTCTGCACCAGCTTTGAGGACACCAACCAGGAAAGGTTGAGAGGGCCAGTGGACTCATCAAACGACACCTCATCAAGCTCTCCATTGAACTCAGGTTATCTTGCCCCTCCCTTCTACTAGTTGCTCTTACCTGCCTCTGGGCCACCATACACTCTCCTACAGGTTTGAGCCATTTTGAGCTCCTTTACGGAAGGCCCTTCCTCCTCAATCACCACCTCCCAGCCCAAACTTCCCCACTGGCCGGGTACCTCCTCTAACTCTCTCTTCTGAGGTCCCTTCTCTGTTCATACTGTGATCCTTACCACCCCCTCAGCTGCCAAGCTCCTGGGACATCCATGCTGGTACCATCTCTCCAGGCTCAAGTGGGCACCTATACAGGATACGTGGTCTGTCCAGCAGCTGGGCCCCTCCACCCTCCGGTTTTCCAAGATGTCCTAATAAAGGGCCTATCTGCTCTTCTGCTCTGTACATTTATCTTTACAGTACAAGTAGGGCAGATGTTAATCCATTTTTTCCTAGAAACTTGCCCTCTTTGATTCCTCAAGGAACAGATGCCTGAGGTTTCCAGAATGACAATTAACCAGATGCTCCTCCACTCACACCTCCTGTTGAATGTGAGCTCACCAATTCCTGACTCCTCTTTCCCACATTGCCCCATGCCCGCAGGAAGTAGTCAGACTTGAACCGGTGTCCCTATACCCAAAGAGTCTGGAATGTTTGGAAGGAGTCTGGTGGAAGATCCACCTAGGCTCCCTTCCCCACATCTTTCCCTAAACCCGCCCCTTCAAAGCCTGCCAAACCCAGCTCCTCCCCCAGAGAGGCTCAGGATGACTCCCACAGAGCATATATAAGTGGTTCCCAGAAAACAGACTTGAGGTTCTTCCTGTCTTGCCTCCTCTCTGGGGGCTGGGGAATTGCCTGGGAACACTTTACCTGTTAAACCTAGGCTTTTCCTGATTTGGTCTGATTTGGTTTGTTGCAATGGTGGAAAGGCCTTCAGCAGGCTTAAAACTTATCACACGTGAAAGCTTCCTGCTTTATTATTTTTTTCAGAGGAAGTAAGAAATAGTTTATTCTGAAACTATATACATATACATATATATATATATATATATATATATATATATATATATATATATATATATATATGACACTTCACAAATTAGCATGTCATCTTTGCACAGGGGCCATGCTTATCTTCTCTGTATCATTCCAATTTTTGTATATGTGCTGTTGAAGCGAGCACTTCCTGCTTTATTTCAAAATATTTTCATCTTCTACTATGTTTGTTTATGTGTGTGTTTGTATGGTAGTGTGTAGAGGCCAGAGGACAATTGTTATTTATTAAGCAGCACTGTTTACCATGTGAGAGAAGCCACAAGGCACAAGAAAGGGAAGGGAACAGAAGGGGGTGCATAGGTCTATGGAATGACCATGCAGGAAGAGAGAGAAGAAATAGGTGGAACCTGCTTTTATAGGTCCCCCCCACCCCCCACAAACATGCGCATATGGGCTTACATAGCTACACCATACATGTGTAGTGGGTAGCCATCCCAGCATTGGCCTGGAAGTTCCAACCCCCACTGAGGCTTCGGTAATGGTCACGCCCACAAGGCGGGGCGGAGGAGGAAGCGGAAGACGAAGGATCGGGAAGAGCTCTGTCTCTCGGTTCCCGGACTCTGGACGCTGGAGGTAGACCGAGCAGAGTTCTCCAGAGAACACCGCCGGACTGCGCTATACCCTTGCCAGACCCTGTAACCTACCCCTTCATTTGTAAGTTACCCCACAAAATAAACCTCCCTTTTAACTACGTGGAGTGGCCTTAATAATTTAACCAATATACATGTGCATAGATTATGTGACCACACAGTGTACGGATTATGTAGGATGTAAAGCCTTAGTGTGACTAAGCGTCTTGCCTGGCTACTGGACAGCGCATGTGCAGTCTTGTAGCTGGGGGAGTGGCTAGGGATTCTAACAACAACTTTTACAAGTCTGGTCACTCCTTCCATTATGTGGATCTTAGGGATTGTACTTAGGTCTGCAGGCTAGGCGGCAAGTACCTTAGCTGTTGAGCCATCTTCTTTATCCAGACACTCTTTGCAAAATGCCCCAGTGCTCTGTGCTGATTGTGTTGAACATTTCCCAGTGTTGACTATCCAAGAATGCTTAGACCATAATGGATCTTCCTTTGTCTCTAGATAGGACTGCAGAGCATGTAGTACCTGTAGGGCAAAAGGGCCAGCCAAAGAAACCCATCCTGTCCCTGAAACCAGAGTTAGTAAAAGAAACCCACTTGGCTGTAAGAACTGAACCAGTGAAAGAAATATTTTAATCCTGAACCCAGAGCCAAAGAAATATGCTCTAACTCTGAAACCAGTGCCAAAGAAACACACTTGGGCCGGGCGGTGGTGGTGCACACCTTTAACCCCAGCACTCGGGAGGCAGAGGCAGGCAGATCTCTGTGAGTTCAAGGCCAGCCTGGGCTACAGAGCGAGTTCCAGGAAAGGCACAAAGCTACACAGAGAAACCCTGTCTCGAAAAACCAAACCAAACAAAACCAAAACAACAAAAAAATCACTTTGGCCCTAAAATCAGAGCCAGTGAAATATGCTCTGGCCCTGAATTTAAAGCCAAAAAGTAAAAAAGAGCCTGTGAAAGAAACACACTTTGGCCCTGAAACCAGAGCCAAATCTGCCCTTGACCAACTAAGCAGAAAACCAACCAATTCCTGAGTAGGAAAATCAACCCCCTGAGCAGAAAACCAACCAATCCCTGAGCATGGGAAACCTTCACCAGTGGAGCTGAGTTATTACACTCTGGGAAACCAGAACAGAACTGTAACAGCTTTACTGAGGAAACCCTCTCCTGCCAGAGTAGAGCTGTTGCACTGGAGAGACCTTTCCCTGGAGCCGGGCTGTAAGCTGCTATGCTTACTGTGATATTGTGGTATTCCTTGGATCCTGGTTACCAGACTACTTTTCCATTGGAGCTGTAACACTCAGTATTCCTTGACTCCCTGCCAGGACTAACTGACCTGTGGAATAGCAACTGAATAGGGGAGTGAGAATTAAGAAAAGACAGATGGAAAAACCAAAGACATGAAAGAAAAGACAGAGACATGGGATAGATTCAGGAAGACTGTCAGTGATTACTGCAGCCCTAAATTTATTTCTCATGGCCTTTATATACAGAAAGTAAGGAGGCTAAAAGACTTCCTTATCTTAAGGACACCATGGTTCAAGGAACAGATATAAACATAATTCTCAGGTCATCTGGTAACCATGGCCTTTGACAAAACATCCTGTTATTCAGCCCTGAGGAGCAAAAACAAGCTTGAACTCTCTGATCTTAAGTCAAGATGGAATCAAGCCACAAGCTGGAGTCATTGTGGGCTTCCACAATTCCCTCCCGTTTTTTAAAGGTCCCCTGGGCCACTCAGATGACTATGCCTTTCTTAGGTTGCCTTTTTCAGCCATCCAGCCATACCCATCTTTGGCACATGAATTCTGTCATTCATGCCCTGTTTTAGTTTGAAAGGTGGTAAAAAGGACTTACCCACCTTTGACTACCAGCCTGTGGAAATCTCAAGGGAGGGTGTGGAGCTTAACTCCATGCAGCTCTGAACCAACTTTCTACTGAGAGTTCACAAGTAATTTGATAATTATAGGCAAGCAAACAATGTCTAGCAATACACATGCTCCTATGGCTGCAATACCTCCTAATAACAGAGTAAAGAATGACCAAAATGGAATAGCCTTTTTAGATTGGTCCAGGATGTCTTCAGCAGTTTTAGCTGCATCAAAATCCAACTTTGCCTGTTTAAAATCAGTAATCTCCTGATGTGACCACATTAGAAATATTTACATTCCCTACTAACAATGCATATGCACAAACTAATAATGATCTATTCTGTCCTTCAGACAATAGCTTTTAGTCAATTAAAAGAAGCAATCTGTCAAATTCCAGAAAGTTATTAACTGGGTTCACATGCCCAAAATTAAACCCTGTTCTCCAAAATCCACTTCAAAACAAACAAACAACCCCCCACTAAAACAGTAAATCAGTTAAACACAGTTTCTCTTCAAAAGTCACACTCCCAAATGCATTTTACTTGAAACCCTCTGTGGATCAGAAGCTCCAACAAAGTGTTCTGGTTCCTGTTGCTTCCTCGGTTGGTTTCTACTAAACGGCCCAAGTGTATCTAATCTGATACAGCACTGTCTTTCTGCTGCTTGTCAACAAACTCTTGCCAACACCAAGAACATAGCTAGCATCAATCACCTTTTCCACACACTATTTCCTCATATATGAATGCAATGAGCAGGACAACGGATACACTGAGTTATGGCACACAGCCCACATGTCAACTGCACCACCTGTCCAGCACAGAATCCACACACTCCAATGATACATAGAATGTTGAACACAGCAGAGCCCATAATAGCCCCCGACACCAACATTTCTGTGGGTGATGAACACAACAACGACAGAAGCAAACAGCTCTGGCTTCCTGCAGCCATTAAGGCAGTACCAGCCACATCTTCACTAAGGTGAAATTTCTCACAGATCTCCTCTAGGGATGGGACAAAGAAGTTGCACATGATGTCCAGGGCATAGAACATGTAGAGAGCACTGAGGATGTGTAGTAGGACAGTGCCATGCTGTTGCTCTTTGTTGGAGAACAGGTCTGTGGGGAACTCGTGAACTGCAGGATCTGTGCAGTTCTTAGCCGGTGGAGTTTCATTTATCAGTGCCAACAACTTTCTATTTTGCCATGAACATGTTTGCTAGCAGAAGCTGTTTTGTGGACCAAGCTTCTGAAGAGGCCTCATGCACAGCACACCAGAACCAGCATGGAGCACATGAAGTCAACTTGCTGTGGCAGCATCTTGCTTCCTGTGAACTTTGTGTGGCAGGAGGGGTTTCCAGAGTACAATCTCCATGCACCCGGTGTCCCTGGGAGAAAGAAGATCCTGAGCTTGAAGAGTCGGAGTGCTGTCTGTGGTCCAGCGGCTCTGGGGCTGCAGTGGGGAGATGCGCAGCTCTGAAGGAAGGTGCTCCAGTAGATAGAATCAGGATCCATGCACAAGGCAGGCTTGGGAAACCCGGATGGAGATAATAGAGGAGGGTGTGCAAGGCACGGCTGAGCTCAGAGTTCCCCACAGGGCATGCGCAGAGCAGGCCATGACTCCATATGAGGAGACAACGCCTGCCTGCACCATGGTGTTGGTGGCCTTGGCTGGTAGGTTTGGCTCAGTCCGGATGCTTGGAGTCACTACCTGCCTACTGTGTGCCTTAGCATGCTCGGAGCCTGCCGAGGTTGCTGCTCAGGCTGTTGTTGATGTGGATACTACTACCATTCATGGCAGCAGCTGGGGGCTGCGAAACCCCCATCCTGTTCCTAGGGCACACTATTTTGGAAGAACTTTTTTTTTTAAAGTTGAAAATATTTTCTTCCCCCCCCCTTTTTAATTCATTTTACATATCAATCACAGATCTCTGGATCTCTGGAGGGAAGAACTTTTTTTTTTTTTTTTTTTTTTTTGGTTTTTCGAGACAGGGTTTCTCTGTGTAGCTTTGCGCCTTTCCTAGAACTCGCGTTGTAGACCAGGCTGGTCTCAAACTCACAGAGATCCACCTGCCTCTGCTTCCCAAGTGCTGGGATTAAAGGAGTGCACCACCACTGCCCAGTTTATACCAAACTTTTAAGGAAGAATTAACGTTGACACTCTTAAAACTGTTCCACAAAATAGAAAGTGAAGGTTCAGTAATAACTCATTCTATAAATCCAGTATTACCCTGATAGCAAAACTAGATAAGGACATAACAAAAGGTAAACTACAGACCAGTTTCCCAGATGAACACACATGCAAAAGAACTCAATGAAGTACTTACAGTTCCTTATGTTGTGTGACCCCCAACCATACAATCATTTTGTTGCCTATTTCATAACTGTATTTTGCTACTGCTATGAATCATGATGTAAATAACTTATATACAGGATATCAACCTCAGTGAAAGGATCATTGGACCTCCAAAGGGGTTGTGACCCACAGGTTGAAAAACCACTAGTCTATGGGTTTTCCAGAAGAGAAGAATGTCAGAAACTGCCCAGGTCTGGGTTGAGTTGGGTGAGTTCAGGGAACAGGGGGTACAATTGGAATCACTGCAGGTATGTAGGGGAGACACTGTAGGGAAAGGAAAGGAAAGTGTACCTGGGGCTGAGGCTTAGGATGGGACCACCTTCATTCAGGGACATAGAGTGGAGGTAGTTCCTCCTCTGGGTCAGTGGATAAAATTTCTGGTGCTTTTTTCCCTTTAGAGCTTAGGTACCAGAACCTTGATACCACTTGGGGGTGGCCTGTGTTAGCAGAATAGGAAGTGAGGGGGTAGAGCACTGTTGGTTTAAGGGAAGCCTGGAATGATACCATTTGGAGGTTTTGAGCTTTGGAAGTAGGGACACCTAGCATCTGTTCACTGTCCCTCTGTACCGTGTATGACTGGAAGATCACAGACAGACTCATGGCTGATCCTAAGAAACACAAGCATGAACACAGTACATGTCTGTTTTTTTTTCTAGGAATCATTTAAAATGCTGCAAGAATGAGAAAAAATATTCAAGTATTAGTCTGTTTCTGAGATACAAGAACTATACAATTTAGAAAGACCTTAAGGAGTGTTAGATTCTGTTCTAGGGAGGAAGGACAATATGGCTTCTGGGCAGGAGGTTCAAAACAAGAGAGAATATCCTGCCTGTGACTGGATGGGATGGAGTCTAGTTTCCCTTTGAAGCAACAGGACCCCCGCCAGAATATCTGCCAGTGCCCTGTGTGCCACATAAAGAGAGGGCAGGGAAGAGAAGCAGGAACAGCCTAGATATACTTGGGCTTTCTGCTTCTTCTGACCTTGTGAATAATCTCATAGGAAGTTTCTCTTACATTCCAGGTTTGAAATGAAATTCCAAGCTTAGGCAGAACCAGCTCTGTCTGGAAAACCACTGTCTTTCCCTAGGGACTTGCCCTCTCTTGCACATGATCAAGGGTGGAGTGAGGACAGTATGGTAGGGGGACAAAAAGAATGTGTGAGTCAGTACAATTCTAGTCTCACACTAGGGAAGGTCCTGCAATATACAGGAGCTACTGATGATGACGTCCTCATGGAAGGAGTCCCTCTCATCCTGTTTAAAGGCCTTTCCCTGATAACTTACACCAGTGTCTTATTATTCTAAAAGACACATGAACAAATATATTGAGAATTCACTTCTTTATTGAAAATACAAGTGCTGAGGAGAATAATAAGTTGTTGCTGGCAGAAGAAAAGCATCTGTGTCTGGATTCTGGGAAAGGATGAAACTTGAGGGCCCTTCCACAGTCATCAGGGAAATGTGGTCTGCCTAGCAGGAGGAGCATCTCTGGGACTTCATTTATGGCTTTTGATATTTCCGGTATTGTTCTCTCTTCTTCTTAAACCAATTCTATAATGGGGAAATAGAAATTGGTTTACCATATAAGTAATTAAGATAATAACCTAAAACACATCATGTACTTTATCTGCCAGAAGACCTTTCTTCCTTACTGCTCTAATTTATGAGGGGCTGAGGGTGTGGAACATGGAACAGTATCCTCAGCACTGCAAAAATAGTCCCTGGATAAATGTCCAAATGTTGCATGCCCTTCCTCCTCCCTACCCTGGAGGAAGTCAGCTTGATTTTCAGGCAGATGCATCAGCGTGCTTCAGATAATTATGAGGTTGGGTATCCTTATCTGTGTGGCTTCACCAGATGCTTCAAAACAACAGGGGGACCAGGCATTTGGACTCTGCTTTCCCATTCCATCAGTCTCTCTTTAACCAAGTTTATATCAGCATTATCAGTGGTGGGTTCTGCCTGTCAACTATCCACACACCCAAACTTGCCCTTTTAGGAAAGAATCTACGCTTAGTTTTCAGTATTTCAAACAGTTTAGGATCATGGAACCCCTAGCTACACTAATTTGAATCCTTTGTGTGTCATAACTGCAGTGAGATGTTTCCATAAAGACATTCTGTTTAAAGGATTCTAATGTTAAAAGGAGTTGTACAAGATATATACATGTTTATGTATCTTATTTATCTATATATAGTACAACTCTGTGTGCATATACTGTGCATGCATTTTTATAACTCAAACACATATTTATAATTTATCCAGAGGATAAGTGTGTATAAATATATATATTTAGGGAGTGAAGGTAGTTTAGTACTCACTCTTTTTTTTTCTTTCTGATTTTTCGAGACAGGGTTTCTCTGTGTAGCTTTGGAGCCTGTCCTGGAACTCACTCTGTAGCCCAGGCTGGCCTTGAACTCACAGAGATCCACCTGCCTCTGCCTCCCGAGTGCTGGGATTAAAGGAGTGCACCACCACTGCCTGACTTCACTCCTTTTTTGGTCCTTCAGGAAGTTGTGTTCCATCTTGAAATGAGCCATTTCTGTATGGTGTTGCTATCTTATTCCCATTTCTACCTTTTCTACACAGATCACAAAATTCTAAAGTCAAATTGACAAGGCTAGGGAGATGTTTCAGTAGGTAAGAACACTTGCTGCTCTTGCAAGTGTCCTGTGCTTGGTTCCAAGCATCCAGATGGTGAGGCTCACAACTGTTGGTAATTCCAGCTCCAGATGATATGTCCACACATATGTTGCATACACAGACACATACATACATGTAAATAAAATAAAAATAAAATCAGTCTTTAAAAAGCTAGGTTTGGGCTGGGAAGTTTCAGCACATGCCTTTAATCCCAGCACTCCCAAGGCAGAGTCAGGTGCATCTCTGAGGTTGAGGTCCAGAGCAGGACAGCCAGGGCTACACAGAGAAACCTTGTCTCAGGAAAAACCAAATAAATAAATAAATAGGTTAAAAAATAAATATAAAGGTAGTTTAGATGGTTGGAGAGATGGTTTAGCAGTTAAAAGTGCTGGTTGATCTTCTAGAGGACCTGGGTTTGATTCATGGCACCCATATGGTGGTTCACAACCATCTTTAACTCCAGTTCCAGGAGATCTGACACCCTTTTCTGGCTTCTTCAGGCACCAGACAACACACATGATTCACAGACATGAATGCATGCAAAACAACCACGAATATAAAATATCACAACAACATTTACTAAAAGGTAATTTTTTTTCTAAGAGTGTGAAGTCAACAACAAGGCAGCAACTCCATGGACAGAACAAAGCTGTCCTAGACCGGAAGTCAGTCCTAGCACGGCTTTCCGTCAAACTTCCCTTCACTCACCTGCACTTTGGCTTCACTCACACCCATGGATGCTGCCAGTTGTTTCCTGAGGGGAAAATGACAGATGTTCAGTATTTGACGTCATGGCTAGAGTAAAATATGGATAGAACATTTTATCTTTCTTTTTAAATGTTTGTCCCATCCTCCCCCTTTTTGTGACATTTGCCTTGGAGATTTTGAGTTTAACGAGTTCTACCAGTAATTTTATTTTACCAACCCATCATTGACAGGCAGGAAAAGCCAAGCACATCCCTAATAAGCAACTTAAAAAACACTAATATAGACAGCAAAAACCTAAAAAAAAAAAAAAGAGGGGTACTCCCCAAACTGGCTGTGGTAGTGAAGGAAACTATCTATTAAAAGAAGCAGAAGCTACTAAAACAAATTCACACAGGAAAAACTCATGTGGGGCTCTTTGTCGGGACAGAAGGATAAACTCAAACAAAAGAAGATAGATTAATGGAAAGCTCCCAATGACTTCTAATGTCCAGTTAACATAGGAGGGTGTCAAACCTTCAATGAAGGTATTTATGTGATGTGCCTGTGCCAGGGTGCACCTGTGCAGGTCGGTCAGAGAACAACTGAAGTTAGTTCTCTCCTATTGTGTGTGTATTGATGAATTGAAGTTCTCAGACTTGGTGGCAAGTACCTTTGCCCAAGGAGCTCTCTCACCCACCCCAGAAAATGAAATATTAAAAGCATAACAGACACAAAGTGAATGCTCTTTTTTTTTTTTCATAAGACTGACTGCCCAGTCCTGAATTTTCCCAGTGAAGGAAGCTGGGGAATGAAACTCCTTGTATGATCCAGTTCAGCTTGAGCTACAAAGTGAGTTCCTGTACCAGGAAATTTGGGAGAAAAACAACACTGGCAAGGTAGAATATGTCCAAGATTCTTGCATAAACAGACTCACAGAGACTGGGCTGGTTTGGAACTCATTATGTAACTGATGACAATTTTGGACTTCTTTGCACTTCTTATCTGTCTCTGCATCTCAATTACTGAGTTTACAGAAGATTTTTTTTTTTTCTGTTTCGAGACACTACCACTCTGTAGTCCAGGCTACCTGGAACTCACTCCTGTAGTCTCATTGGCCCATCCAGTGCTACAATTATAGACAGAAGCCACCGTGTTCAATATTGAATCTTGGTTTTATGGAGAATATATATTTTGGAGGGAGTACAAATTTTAATGGGAGGCCAAAAGACAGTAATTCAGAGAACTGTACCAATAGCTATATTTATGCAACTTAAGAAATATATGATGCACCAATATATTAAGAAAATAAAATCATTTATTTCATGTGTGTGAACATTTTGCCTGCATGTATGTATGTGTATCATATTCTTGGCTGGTGCCCAAGGAGATGGTCAGAAGATGGAACTGGAGTTACAGATGGTTGTGAGCTGCCATGTGGGTACAGGGAAACAAAACTGGGTCCTCTTTAAGAGCAGAAAGTGCTCTTAAGCACGGAGCCATCTTGCTATCCCCAGAGGTATGAAATTTTAACAAAGACCTTACATCAACAGACACTGTCCGATTTTATACAATTAAATACATGAAAATACCTTCATTCCCAGTTTGATTAGCTCTCATCCCTCATCCCGGAACCCTAGTGCCAGAGAATGGGGTCTGGCAGCCTGGATGTTGTGGGTGGTTTTTGTTTAAGAGGGCAAGAGAGAGGCTGAAAAGATAGCTTAGCAGGAAAAGGTACTTGCTGGCTAATCTTGTGGCCCAAGTTTGACTCTGGGAGCCACATGGTAAAGAGAAGACTGATTCCCCTCATTGTCCTAGTACCTCAGTACATATGACATGGTAAACACACACACACACACACATACACACACACACACACACACACACACACACACACACACACAAAATGAATAAAAATAAAATAATTTTAGCCGGGCGGTGGTGGCACACGCCTGTAATCCCATCACTCGGGAGGCAAAGGCAGGTGAATCTCTGCGTTAGAGGACAGCCTGGGCTACAGAGTGAGTTCCTGGACAGCCTTCAAAGCTACAGAGAAACCCTGTCTCGAACCCGCCCCCCAATTTTTTTTTAAATAGAGGGTAAGAGGGGTACCAGGGGAAAAAAGCAGCAACAACCCTGGACCACATGCTCCCAGCAAATAGGACACCAATCCAGGCTGTCTGCTCACCTTACATCTGGAGTGATGTAGTGAGTATGCTGGAAAACACTCTCCAGCTGGTGCCGCTGCCAGTGGGTGAACCTGTTGCTTGAGGTGTGTTTGCACCTTGGCGCTGGCGCTGGCACAGGCGGCGGCACACCCTCGTTGTCTCCCATGCCCTCGTGAACCAGCTCCTGAGGTAGCTGCTCATTCTCCCGGGCACCGCCACTGGCGCCCTCTTGGTTCCCGTCATCCGCGAGGCCTGCAGCATCAGCAGCAGAGGGGCCTTCTCCACTTAATTCTCCGGCTCCTTCCCCTTCTGCCGCCGCTGCGGCTTCCCGTCCAGGCTGGCCTTGTCCACTCGCTTCCTCATTTCTCCCCTCTCCGTCCGGCAAGACCATGGGTGCCTTCGCACCTAGAAGAGGGGAAACAGAAAGATTGGGTGACAGGGCCCAGCGTGGTCGAAGTCGCTATGGCGCCAGGGAAGGCGAAGCCGGCAGTGCGCAGGGCCCATCCGGTCACCTCTGAAGGCCATTTCTCCCCTCACGGACATCACCAACCCACTGTTCCTAGCACACACTGACCACTCCAGTTTTCCTCGTCCTCGTCAGGTCCCACATGAAGCAGGTAGTCGACGTTTTGACGCTTCATGTTCTGAACACCGTCGGAGCCGCTTGCGGCTCGCTGTCCTTAAGGCCGCTGAAGAAGATTCTGAGGTGGAGCCCTCTACCGTTCTTAAAGCAGACCACTTCAACCAGCAGGGGGTGTCTTCCGGTCTGGGACCCCTGTACTCCAGGTTATCTTATCCAGTCATGGGCGCGCTATCCTTGCTTCCGGTTGACTCCTGTTGCTATGGGCTGAGCCCCTGAGGTGCGAACTGGTGGCGGTTTGGAGCTGCAATGAGCGAGCAGGCCATTTGGGGGAAGGCATGGCTCCTGGACAAGCAGGCTGTAGAAGGAGCCTTCCAAGTTGCGTCTCAATTGAGTCCCCGGGCCCTGGTGAATTATCTTCCTAGGGAACGGATAGGGGTCAACTACAGGAACCGATTTGCAGCAAGTAAGAAAAAAAAAAGCAATAATTCTTGAGGCCATGTGGAAATGTGTGGAACATATCTCTTGGTCTAGTAATCCACACTGGGTCCCTGGTACTTGGCAGAGAATGGTTATTATGCTAATACGTTTATCTGGGAGGTTCTTCTTTGGAATTTCACAGAAAATGAAGTTAGATCCTGTCATGCTTCCATGCTCTGCCTTTCCAGCAGCTGGGCAGGGTTGCAGCGTCTGCTCGCTGTTCAGCAGGCAGATCAGAGGGCTCATCTTCACCAGGGATACTGGGGAGGAGTTTAGTAGTACTGTTCAGCCTTCATGAGTGCCGACAAAAGTTGTGAGACTTGTCATACCTGGGCTGAGGTTCCTCACCTTTCTCTTGCACACTCCCCCTCCCCCACCTCACACACTTCTGGTGTCTTCTCTGAATAGTCAAAGTGCCAAGAGCAGGCCTTCACACCTGTTCTCCATTCCAGAACTGTCAGTAAAGCAGCCCCTTCGCTGGTATGTGGTCAGACTGGTTCCAAGGCAGCCAACTATTCCCAACATGTTCTGGTCACTTTGAGACTAGAAAGGGCCCTAGTGTATCTCCATCAGTTCCATGTCTGAGCTGGCAATATTCAAGAGTCCTGGTACTGAAGTAAGAATCCTGCTGGGCAGTGTGGCACAAGCATTTAATCCCAGAACTTGGAAGGCAGAGGTAGGCGTGGTCTATAAGAGGGAAGGCCAGGACAGCCAGGGCTGTTACAGAAAGAAACTGTTTCAAAAAAAAAAAAACCCAAAAAACAAAAAACAAAAGAAAAACAAAAACAAACCCTAACCCCCGACAAAGAATTCTTCTCCCAGAAAAAGACTTACCTCACAGTTCTGAAAACTGTTTATATACTACAGCTGCACATACATATTTCCTGCCCTTTGCTCATCTTTACTCTAAATCCTGAAACTGTGGTTGGCAAGGTGCTGAGAACAGGAGAATTCTTCTGTCTAGTCTGGCCAGTCATAGAGACACCAATATTTGGGCAGGGGATGTAGCCTATTGGCAGTGTCCTTGTGTCACCTGAATAATGTCATAGGTTACTACCCCCAAACTACATGTGGTTGGTCTGGTGTTTTCCAGTCCTGTAATGCCTGTTATCTGTGAACTTGGAGAGGAGAGACATTAAGATCAGAACTTCAGAGTAACCTAGGCTACAGATGTGCTTGAGATCAATTTGCAGCATTTGAGACTCTTTGGGGGGGAAAGACATCTATTTCTTTTCTGCAATCTCTAAATTTTTTTCTGTAAAGCAGTGAACAATGGACTGATTTAATTTTAATATTTTTCTTTTTCTTTTTTAAATTAATGGCTGATTCAAATATATAAACTTTACATATTATATTTCCGTAGAAATATAAATAAAGTTATACATGCATCAGTGGCATGGCATACTTGTTTTTGTTATTGCTGTTTTGGTTTTTTTTTGATACGAGGTCTATGTAGTTCTGACTGTCCTGGAACTCACTCTGTAGATCAGATTTGCCTCAAACTCAGAGATCCACCCGCCTTTGCCTTCCAAGTGCTAGGATTAAAGGCATGAGGCATCATCGCCCGGCTCTTTTGTTTGTTTTTTAGATATTATTTTCATTTCATTTCTCTCCTCTCATACCTCCGTCTAAGTGGCCCCATAGACTTCTCTTTGCTCTCTTTCAAATTTATGGCCTTTTTCCTCAATTGTTATTGCATGCGTATATGTATTTGCATATACATATATGTTCCCAAATATAATCTGTTGAGTTCACATATGTTACTTGTATGTATGTTTTTAGGACTGGCCATTTGGCACTGGACAACCAGTTGGTGTGCTTTTCCCCTGAGGGAGGATTGCCTCTTCTGCCCCTAGCTTTACTCAGTTGCCTGTAGTTCTGTGTGTAGGGTTAAGACCTCCTGGGCTTTTTTCTGTGAAGTTTGCCATGCTCCTTTGTGTCATCCTTGTTCAGCTCACCTTTGGATGGGCATATTGGTTAAACTTCATGGGTACAGTTTCTGGTGTTACTAGGACATAATCCCACAACAAACTCTCTGATCCTCTGACTCTTAGAATAGCTCTGCCCCCTCTCTTCAGCAATGTTCCTGGAGTCGTGTCCACTGGGACTGGGCTCCACAACTCTTCATTTGACTGGTTGTGTTTTCTGTAGTGGTGTCCATGTGTAATAAAGAGAAGTTTCCTTGATGAGGAGTGAAGACTATACTTATCTGTGGGTATAAGGACAAATGCTTATAGATTTTTGTTAGGAATTATGCTGGTTTAATAAATTAGTGGTTGCAATTATTCTCTTCCAATAACGACTTCACAAGCCTAGTCTAGGTTTCCAGTACATCCTCTTGTTGAGTGGGTCTTAAGTACAATTTGTTACTGGCAAGTTATGCATGCCACCACTTCATCCTTAGGGTTAAGGTGTCATACTGGCCATTGATGAGGTTCCTAGGCATTGTAGTTGGGGAGGACAGTGGGTTGCCTCTGTCTGCTGAAGCTTGCATGGCACCTTCTGGTACAATGAAAGTAAGTTCTTAGGGAGGGGGTATTCAGGTTAGTTCCAGCTCAGGGGTCTCTGGGCCTGTTTCTGAAGTGCATGATGTCTTCAGCAATAGGGACTTACTTTCCACATTTGGGGTGTAACCAAGGGCAACAGCCATAGGCTGTATGTTTTGGGAGTCTTTTGGACAACCCCAACCAACAGCTCCAAAGGGAGTTTCTCAAGTCTGGGATTGGGGTTTTTGGCTCTGTGCTTTAAGGTGTTTAGGCATGGCTGCTGGAGAAGGTTTTTGCTAGATTTAGTCATTTTGCTGTTATTTTTTAAAATGTTCTTTCTTCTCCTTTCTCCATCCCTTCAAAAATCTCCGGCAGTTACTCAGGTGTCCTCATGATTCATGGTGTCATTGTGCTGATATTTTTCAGCAGTTTTCTTGTCTGTGACAAG
Organism: Onychomys torridus; assembly: GCF_903995425.1. Classification (NCBI taxonomy): domain Eukaryota; kingdom Metazoa; phylum Chordata; class Mammalia; order Rodentia; family Cricetidae; genus Onychomys; species Onychomys torridus. Next base: position 18,138,100 of record NC_050466.1, read on the forward strand.
ACTTAATAATCTCAATTGACCCATCTTCAAGATTACCTTCTTTGCCTACTCACACATGCTAGGCCCTCCCTTCAGTGATTTTTATTCAATTATGTTATTCATATTTGTCTCATAAATAATTTTGTTATAATATATATTTTTATTAATCTATTTGATCATGGGTGGCTGTGCATGCCATGTTGCATATGTGGACATCCTGTGTTAGTTCTCTCTTCCCTCCAAGTGGGCCTAAGGTGTATGGAAAGTAAGTTGTCAGGACTGGTAGGAAGGTCTTTTATCTGCTGAGCCATCTCACCATCCCATGTGTTATTTTGTACCTGTAGAATTTTTATTTATTTTTTTCTTGATGTGATGGCTATCTTTTTTTTTCTGGTTTTTCGAGACAGGGTTTCTCTGTGTAGCTTTGCACCTTTCCTGGAACTCACTCAGTAGCCCAGGCTGGCCTCAAACTCACAGAGATATGCCTGCCTCTGCCTCCTGAGTGCTGGGATTAAAGGCATGCGCCACCACTGCCCAGCTGATGGCTATCTTTTTACTTAAAACATTTTCATACAATGTATTTTAATCATGTTTTCTCCCTCCCTCAACTCCTACCAGAACCTGCCCATCTCCCTCCCCATCCAACTCTGTGTTCCTTCTCTCTATCATTAAAAAGTCCTATCAGCACTGCACCTCACCTGGGCAGCACAGTAGAGCTGACCCTTTTGGTGGTGGTGCAGGTGAGCCAGCCCAGCGAGCATGAAAGCAGGAGAGAGCTGACCTGCCTCCCACCCCTATCAGCCATGTGGTGGCATGGGTGAGGGAAAGATGCTCTTCCCCCATTGCCCTATGCCACCTATGGCTCCAGGGGGAATGAGATCAGGAGAGCAGGCCCTGCACTTCTGCAGAGTACACTAAAGCTGACCCTGTTGGCAGGGGTGCAGGTGAGCTGGTCCTGTGGATGTGAGAGTATATGCCATGTAGTGACACGGGTGGGGAAAATATGCCCTCCATCCTCAATGGCTTGCCAACTGCAGCAGGCAGGAGAGCTGTCATTGGGACATGAGAACAGAAGAGCTAGCCTTGTTCCTCACCAACTGCAGCAACTGGGAGAGTGGCCCATATACCTTGCCTGGGCAAAATGGTAGAGCTGGCCCTGGTGGTCTGAGTGGGTGAGAGCCAGACCTGATGGTGTGAGAGCCCTGCTCCTTGCTGCCTGCAGCATTGGGTGAGCTAAGCGATGCAGTGCAGGAGAGCTCACCCAAGTGGTGATGATGAGGGAAAGCTGGCAGGCTGACCAACTCAGCTACCACCCAGACCGGAACCAGGGCTATGAGTTAGCTCACTCCAACAGCCATCTCATTTATGGACTGCTGGAGCATGTGAAGGGGACGAACCTCCTGATCCAAAGCTATAGGATCTCCATGACACAGGACGACAACAGGATATCCGGGGGAGTCCTAGTTAGGGCCCAGTATCAATAGGGTAGCAGGAGGCAGAGGCCTCAAACCAGACCAACAACCCACTGTAAATAACACTTACAATTAAAGATGTATGGATTCAGGGGTAAACTGTGTGACTCACTTGGCAACACTACAGTTTCCACACCAAAATTTTCTTTCTCTGTTTTTGTTTTGTTTTGTTTTTACCTTGTTTTTAGGCTATACTTTTAAATTTTGTTTTGTTTTGGGGGGAGATCACCAGGGCAGAGGACAGAGGTGAGGAGATGGCAAGATGGACGGGATTGGGATGCATGATGTAAAATCCACAAGGAATCAATAAAAAGTTAAAGAAAAGTCCCCACAAAAATGAAAATCCGGGGTTGGGGATTTAGCTCAGTGGTAGAGTGCTTGCCGAGCAAGCTCAAGGCCCTGGGTTTGATCCTCAGCTAAAAAAAAAAAAAAAAAAAAAAAAAAAAGAAAAGAAAAAAATGAAAATCCCCCCTAGTTTCCCTCCCCAGGCAGAAAGAGAAACAGTGCCCTCTCCCTTCTTGACCCCTGGCCCTTTCCTCCCTCCTCCCTCTTCCCCTCTTGCCGCCATAGCCTCTGGCCCTGCAGCTCCTGAAGGAGCTCCTGCCACGGTGATGGGGTCACAGGCCTCCACATTACTGCTGGATAAAGAGCTTGAGGAGATGAAGAAGGAGACTGGCTTTTCCCACAGTCAGATCACGCGCCTGTACAGCCGGTTCACCAGCCTGGACAAAGGGGAGAATGGGACTCTCAGCCAGGAAGATTTCCAGAGGATTCCAGAACTTGCCATCAACCTCCTGGGGGACCAGATCATCAATGCCTTCTTTTCAGAGGGAGAGGACCAGGTAAACTTCTGAGGATTCATGAGAACTTTGGCTCATTTCCGACCCATTGAGGATAACAAAAAGAGCAAAGATGTGAATGGACCCGAACCACTCAACAGCCAAAGCAACAAACTGCACTTTGCTTTCAGACTCTATGAGTTGGATAAAGATGACAAGATCTCCTGTGATGAGTTGTTACAGGTACTATGAATTATGGTTGGAGTAAAAATCTCAGATGAGCAGCTGGGCAGCATTGTAACAGGACCATCCAGGAGGCTGATCAGGATGGGGATAGTGCCATATCCTTTATAGAATTTGGAGAAGGTGCATGTAGAACAGAAAATAAGCATCCGATTTCTTCACTAAAGGACAGGGACCAAATTATTCTTGCTTTTTAGTATCTAAGAACTGGAACTTCCTTCTGTCCTCCAGCCCCTAGCCCATCATCCCCCTTTCCCAGAATACTCCTGCTCTTGCATGACAACCTGAAGTCTTTCTTTTCCACACAGACTTGCCTTTGGTGTATAAACAGGGCATTACAGAATGGTACCCTCAGTCTTTTTCTGTTCAGTATGCACCCACCAGGTCTCTGTTTGTAAGTGACATCTTCCCCTGTTTGCTGCTGAATGCCATGCATCCATCCTGTCTGCGTAAATGAGATAGGGACTCATGACAAGAACCAGCCAGCAAAGCTCCCACTGGATGGAGACTACATCCATACTGCCTTCCCTTCATCGAGCCTCTGTCATGTTCCTGTGTCCTTGTGTCCTTTACTTCCTACCTTCCTGTCACCCAGCCTTCTGTCCATTTGGTCTTTCAGCCTCCCTTGTTCATTGAGATTCCCTATGTCTACTTGACTCTGGGCTCTGCTGTCAAGCCTGTCTCTGATGTGACAGGCTGGTGAGTTGTCTGGTGGTTTGTATCTACCTTCTCCTGGCTGTGTCTCTGGGACATTGCCTATCCAGGAGCCTTTCAGCAGCCAGTACAACTCTTGGAAGCATGTGGCTCTCTTGGTCCCCCACACTGCTCTCATCACAAGGCTTATGAACAAGTTGTCCTTGAAAGGTGGTCATGGTGAGACTTGTAGAGCCGTGTCTCCTAGGTGGTTTCCCCAGATCTCTCTACTTCTGGCTTTTTGTTTTCAATGTATTTATGCAGCTTCTTTTCTGAGTACAGTGTTGACCTTCAGAAAATAGTCTTATGCTTGCCAGTTTGCTTCTCTTTGGGACATTGTCACCAATACAGTGGCTGTTTTGACAGTATGGTAGAGGGCCTTCTTGTAGTCTTCTGAAGAGACTAAAGAGCTGGAGAGCTGCCCACATTCACTCTGAAGCATGGGTTATGCCTCAGTGTTCTGTACACTGGAAGATTCTTCACATTTCCAAACAGAAAGACTAGTATTATGGAAGTGCCTAACTTATCTCAGTCCTAAAGAACTAGATTGTCCTCAGTGTCTTAAAGTTTTGCACAAAATCCCGAATGAATTTTATACTTGGCAAATTTTAATGCTGGAAGCCATGTAGTCAGTTCATAATCCTGGTCCAAGCATTGAATGTATTGTCCCATGAGCTTCCTAATCATATGACCTTCCTAGCTACTTGTGTAGACCACTGCGGATCCCTTAGGAGCATAGGGCCCGGCCCTGATGACACCAACTTTGGTCTTTGAGGTCTTTGGCTCAATTTGTGGGCTAATATCAGCTGGTTTAGACCTCATTGAATCAGGCTGCTTCTACCCTGTGTCTGTAAATCTGCTCTGGGCTGGCTTTCTCTGATGTTGCTTGCTTGCTTGCTTGCTTGCTTCTTTGCTTTGGAAGGCTATCCAAGATGTGTAAACAATTCTTTAGGAAAGAAATTACTATTTAAAATCCAAACAAACTGGGTTTGGGGATTTAGCTAAGTGGTAGAACCTTTGCCTAGCAAACACAAGGCCCTGGGTTTGGTCCTCAGCTCCTGGGGAAAAAATAAATAAATAAATCCAAACAAAAACACTCCATAAGGATGGGTAAAAATGAGTGGCAGGGGAGTGGCTGGCTGGAGTCTACATGAATTGGGGAGTTCTTTATGGAATATCTGTCTGACTTTGTGATCAAATGATATAATATACAAATTGTATAAAAGGGAAGAATTGTCTGATATTGATCTGTTTGAGAAGTACTTCAGAGGCTTCTTGATTTACATATTTAAAGTTTCTAAGATTATTACCCCCCTTTGGCTGTATAGCAAACTGTTTTAATCCACAGTTGTGCCTTATTGTCCCATTAAAATTGTATTCCTCAATCCATCAATAAATTGGTTGTCATTAAAACAAAAAAATGAAAATCAAAACAAATAAGCAAAGGACCAATAAGACAAAAAAAACAACAAAACAAAACAAAAAGTACAGACAGACAGACAGACAGACACACTACACACACACACACACACACACACACACACACACATACACAAAGAGACACCCCCCCCCAACCAAACCAACTAAGCAAATAAAAACAAACCATTGAGTTCCTTTTGTGTTGGCCAGCTATTTCTGGGCATGGTGCCTGCCCTGGAGTGTGGTTGATAAAATCAGTGACATTTCATTAGAGAAAACTGATTTTCCCTTTGCCAGTGAATATCAGTTACAAATACCTTCTTGTGTAGGTAGGGGTGAGACTCCATGTCTACTTTCCCTTCTCAGTGCTAGGACCCCATCTGGCTTGAGCAAGTCTTGCGCATGCTCTCACAGTCTCCGTAGTTTTATAATTGCTTCAGACCTGTTGTCACCTCTGGCACTTACAGGCTGTCTCTTCTTCCACATATCTCTCTGAGCCCTGAAGAGAAGGCTTGATAAAGACATCCCATTTAGGATGGAGTGCTTGAATGTCTCTTACCCTCTGCACCTTGACCATTTGTGGGTCTCTGTGTTAATTTATATCTACTGTAAGAAGAAGCTTCTGTGATGTAGGTTGACTGATATACTGATGGAAGGCTATAACAGTAAGTCATTAGGTGTCATTTATTGCTATGTTATTTTAGCAGAATGTCTTAGGATGTCTCATAGCCTTTCTAGACCAAGATTCTTGGCCACTTTAGCAGTGTCAGGTGATATTCCATCTCATGTGATGGCCCTTAAATTCATTAAAAAATGTGGTTGGGGGCCTAGAGAGATGGATCAGTAGTTAAGAGCGCTAGCTGCTCTTCCAGAGGTCCTGAGTTCAATTCCCAGCAACCACATGGTGGCCCACAACCATCTGTAATGAGATCTGGCACCCTCTTCTGGTCTGCAGGTGTACATTCAGACAGAACACTGTATATGTAAAAGAACAATGTGGTTGGTTATTCCCATAACATTTCTGCTACCATTGCACCAGTACATATTTTTTAAACTTTTAAATTTATTCTTTGTGTCTTTCCCTTCAGGCATCTTGATCCCATTCATCTCCCTGTGTATCTGCCTTCTGCCCTTGCAACCTCCCCCCTCCCAAATGAAATGAAATTTAAGAGAGAAAATTCTCACCATGGGAGCTGTAGTGTGACACAGTGAGTCATGCAGTGAACCTTTTTGTCCATATATTTTTACTTGCAAATATTCATTGTAAAGAGTCATTGATCTGGTTTAGGGCCTCAGGTTTTGGTTACACTATCAATGCTGGGCCCTCACTGGGACTTCTCTTGGATATCCTGTTTCCCTGTGTCATGGAGACCCTACAGCTTTGGGTCTGCAGGACCAGATCCTTCACGTCTGGAAAATCACAGATGGGGTGGATGTTGGGGTGAACCAACTCATAACCCTGGCTCTGGGCCTGGATAGTTGCTCTCCCCATTTTCACCACCAGGGTGAGCTCTCTGGCTAGTTCATCCCTGATGAGCAAGAGGCAGAGCCAGTTCTCCTGCTTTCACATTCACAGGTTTGGATCTCCCACACCTTCGCGACCAGGGCCAGCTCCACTGTGTTGCCCAGGCAAGGTGTAGGAGCCACTCTCCTGAGTGCACCAGCTAGTGAGGGGGAGGGACAGCTCTCCGATTTGTATGACCTCAGGACCAGCTTTCCTACTTGTCACAGGTAGTGTGAGGCTGGGGTTGAGCCAAATCTCCTATGCTCACATTCAGCAGGGTCAGCTCTACTGTGCTGCCCAGGTGAGGAGCAGGGACTGCTTTCCTGAGTGCTGTAGCTGGTAAGGGGAAGGCCAGCTCCCTTGTCTGATGCAGGTAGTGAGGGACAAGGGGTAAGGTGGGCCTATCTCACCCCCCCCCCCATGCCACTGCATGGTAGGTAAGTAGTGGGGATAGCTTTCCCACACTCACAACTTCTGGGCAGCCTCACCTGCACCTATGAAAACAGGGTTGGCTCTATTGTGCTACCCAGTCGAAGTGCAGGGCCTGCTCTCCTGAGTGCTGCAGCTGGTGCGGGCCAAGGGTAACTTTCCCATTCTTATGACCTCAGGGCCAACTCTCTTATCTGACACCAGTATATCTTTTTTTTTCTTTTTTTGTATTTAAATATATTTATTTATTAATTTTTTATTTTACATATCAATCCCAGTTCCCCTTCCTCCCCTTCTCTCGCCTCCTCACCTCCCTCCCCCTCTACCCCCATCCACTCCTCAGAGTGGGTAAGGCCTCCCATGGTAGTCAACAAAATCTGGCATACCAAGTTGAAGGAGAGCCTAGCCCTCCCCATTGTATCAAGGCTGAGCAAGGTATCCCACCGCAGGGAATGGGCTCCAAAAAGTCAGTTCATGCACCTGGGATAAGTCCTGGTCCTGCTGCCAGGGACCCCACAAACAGATCAAGCCACACAACTGTCACCCACATTCAGTGGGCCTAGTTCAGTCCCATGCAGGTTCCTGAGCTGTCAGTCCAGAGTCAGTGAGCTTCAACTAGCACGGGTCAGCTGTCTCTGTGGGTTTCCCCATCATGATCTTGATCCCTTCTTCTTCTTCTTCTTCTTCTTCTTCTTCTTCTTCTTCTTCTTCTTCTTCTTCTTCTTCTTCTTTCTTCTTTGAATGCCAAATGCCGTTTATTGAAGGAGGGTGGAGGTCTTAAATACAGGCTTACAGCACAATGGGAGAACCCCAGAGGGCAGAAGTTCCCTCCTGATGTTTTTTTTTTTGGAGCTGAGGATTGAACCCCGGGCCTTGTGCTTGCTAGGCCAGCACTCTACCATTGAGCTAAATCCCCACCCCCGCTCCTGATGTTTTACAATCTTGCATCTAAGCTGTTAACACCCAATATGCTGGATACACAGACAAGGAGCTTCCCTTAGGCATTCAGGAGGGCTGACACCAGTATATCTAATAGGTAGGAAGTTGTTGTAGGTTATAGTTTGTAGCTGGGTAATGTAGATAGTTAACTTTTTTCCTCTTGTAGTGTGTAATAAAAAAGTAGTAAATTGCTAGGGTAATTTATAAAAAGTAAATTACAAAAAGTAAATTTTGAGGAGAAAAAGAGCACCAGAAAGTGGGATGGAGCTAAATCCTGTGTTCAAGGAGATAAACGGACTAAGAACTGGAATAAAGGGAATGGAATAAAGGGCTAGATCCCATACAGCTAAGCTTCCAACTTGTTGAAAGAAACTAAAGTTTAGAGTTGTGTATGGTGGGGGCACACCTTTAATCCCAGCACTGGAAAGGAAGAGGCTGGTGGATCTCTGAGTTTGAGGCCAGCCTGGTTTACAGAGCAAGTTTCAGGGCAGCCAGTCTTAGGCAGTGAAAGACAGATGTGATTGAATGAGGTGCTGTGTTCCAGCTGTAGTAAGCAGAGATGCCAGGGGCATGGGATACCTGTTAGCGTTCAGGCATCTGTATTGGTCTGCCCTTGGGGTCCTGACAGGATACAGCTTTAAGCTGCAGTCACTAAGAGCACCTCCTGTGTGCATTTGCTACGTTCCCTTATAGAAAGAAGGCTCTTTCTCTTTCTCTTCCTTTGCTCTCATTTCCAGGGACTGGTCTCTGTCCGTTCTCTGCCCCTTCACTACCCTCCCCTCAATAAACCACCCACATGGGCCCTGTTGTATGATGTGACTCCTCTCTCCCACTGCTTTTCAAATACATTTGTTGCTGTGACTCTGGTAGGCTGTCCTGGCAGTCTGAGATGTGCCAGGCCCCTGGAGCCTGGTCTTCGGGCAACAGCCCTACTTTCTTACCTAACAGATTGCTGGGACTCTCCATTCAACTCCAATGATTGGTAACTCCACCCTTCCCTTCACTTCTGGCCATTTCCCATGAATGAGGCTCCATTTCTCATGCACAGTCCTCTCCTTCTGGCTTTTCTAGAAGTCCTGGTATCAGCCAACTGTATCTCACTGGGGTTCTTAGTCTATCCGCCCCTGCTTTTTTGGATGACGGTCCACTGAGCAGCCTGTGCCTCTTTGTTGGTCCTCACTGAATTTCTGGGACACTAGAGATTCCAGCCGTTGGATCTTCTACCTCACTCATGGAAAATGCACCTGCTTCCACATCTACACCTGACTTAAGGGCTTAGTTTATCTGCCTTTCTCCCAATACCCCTTAGATATCAATTCAAGTGGCCACTTACAGGCACCCCATATCCTGGTATTTCATAGGACCTTTGCAACTTCTGCCAACAATCTGACAGATGGAAGTGGGTACCACACTCCGACACAGCCTTTCACTCTTTGCTCCCCCCCCCAAACCTCTTGCACTAACTTTGTTGCCTGTGGCGTGTTTGTTTAATGGCATACCTTGATAGGGCCTGCCAAGGAAACCCACTTCATGCTGGGACCCTACACACCTGCTCCACCATAAACACTGATCATTTATAACTCTCAGTGTTAATGGTCTCAATTCCCCCTAACAAAGAGACACAGACTAACACTCAGGATTAGGAAACAGTATCCATCTTTCTGCTGCATCCAAGAAACACCTCACAAGTCCTGGGTTAGCTGGCTGTTTCACTTCACTGTCCAGGCTCTGTGGAACCATCTGCACCACTTAAACCTGGCAAGATACTATTCAGAGGGATCCAAGTCGACTCCCTGGAGCTCACAAAAGTAGATTTCTCTCTACTGCCTGTAACAAATCTAGTTTCTGATTCACACACAGCTTTGCCATTCACTGCCAACAATTGGGTCTCTGGTGGGGCTACCCACCTCTGACCATTCCCCTGAATGTGGGACTTGCCTCAGTATTCCTTGGACCAGGCAGTCAGGGAATTACAAAAGAATTGTCCTCTTCCTTTCCCTTTCTCTCTCTGTCTCTCTGTCTCTCTGTCTCTCTGTCTCTCCTTCCTTCCTTCCTTCCTTCCTTCCTTCCTTCCTTCCTTCCTTCCTTCCTTCCTTCCTTCCTTCCTTCCTTCCTGCTCTAAGACCTGCTTGTGTCAGTTTGATCTTTCTCTTGAAATGTTCTGGTTTTTGCAACGTGGGAATCAGAGATGGAGAAGCCAGCTTTATCTTGCTCAGCACTCACGGTTCTCCCTTTCAATTTACTAAACTCCTGTTTAATTCTGTGTGTATGTGTATGTAACTATTAACAGCAACCAGGTGGCTCTCCTTCATCTTGGCTGGTGACCTCATCACGATTTCTTGTGAGCTCCAGGGAGTCGACTTGAGGGTGGGCTTGCCCTTCCCTGGGTCTTGGGACTCCTCCCCTTCCCCTAACTACTAAGAAGTAGGCCTGGAAGTTTCAAGTGTACATCCAAGATAAATATTTTCCCCTAAGCTCCTTAACTTTATCTTTTGTCCCTAGTCTATATCTGTCCAACAGATTTACAGTCATTTGCAAATTGGAAACTGTCTCAAAACTGCCTGCAACATTCCCGGCCCAGGTGGGTCCTTCAGAATCATATAGCAAAAGAGATGTGCCTGAATCCTCTCCCCACTTCCAGCCTTTGACTGGCATTCCAGATTTCCTGGGCTCTGACAACCACACTCTAGTTTCAGCTAAGAAGCAGTTATAGAAGAGATTATATTGCCCCTTATTATCAACAAAAGGGCTTGAATATCAGGTCTCACAATAAATGGTTATCTGTGGTACTTATTAGCACACCAAGGCTCATGCTGGACTCCAGGCTGCCTCAGTTTCACAACTACCTATGTTTCTTCTCAGCTCATGTCCCCCCACTCTAACCCTAAACTTCTCCAGCTTGTGGGCTTCCCTCTCCCAGCTTCTCATTCCCATGTAGCCCTGTCATTTTTGCCATGTGTTCTCTTGGCTTTTTGCTTTCTGTCTTTTGTCTTCTTCTCTTGGTTTTCCTCTCTTATTCTCCTGACCCTCTCATGGCCAAGTTTTCTCTGCTGGCCATGTTTAGTCTACTACTTTCTCTCCCTGCTCTGGATTCTATCAGATGTCTCTGGTTGTATTCTCCTTCATATCTACAATAAAAACTTTCCCCTCAACCATACCTTAGAGCTGTCATGTCCTTACTTTTTTGGTTCCACTCTTTAAATGTTCAGTTCCCAACAGGACTATTTTTAAAGATTTTATTTATTTATCAATTTTTTTTCATATTTTAGAAATCCTTTGAGAATTTCTTACAACACATTTTGACCACACCTCCCCACCTCCTCCCATATCCGTCCCTTTCATTACCTATCCAACACCATGTCCTGTTTCTTTTTAATGCTCAAGTATTTGAACATCTTGGTCCCCAGTTGGAGCTGTTTAGGGAGGTCATGGCAAAGTGTAACCTTGCTGTAGGAAGTACATTGCAGGAGTTAGGCTTCAAGATTTATAGCTGGGGTTGGGGATTTAGCTCAGTGGTAGAGTGCTTGCCTAGCAAGCACAGGGCCCGGTTTTGATCCTCAGCTCAAAAAAAAAAAATATAGCTTCACTTCACTTCCAGTTTATTTCTGATGTGTGTTTCCAGTTGAGGGTGTTATCTCTCAGCTTCTGGATTCTAATGCCATGCCTGCCACTTGCTGCCATATCTTCCCAACATGATGAACTCTCATCTTTCTGGATACCTAAGCCAAAATAAATTCTTCCTTCTCTAAGATGCTTTTGGTCATGCATTTTATCACAGTAACAGACAAGTAACTAATACAGGAATTGGTACCTGACTGTGGGCTACTGCTGTGAGGAACTTGACAATGTTTTGTTTTTGTTTTTGTTTTGAGGAATGTGGAAGACATTGGTATTTTGGCCTTGAAACATGGTTGAACACTGTAAACAGAGCCTAGACTATCCTAGTGGGAGCCTGGAAGACAGTAGTGCTTGGAGCATTGCAAACCATGGAGGCTTGGATCAAGAGGCTTCAGAGGGGGAAGAATCTGAGCAACTAGGGTAGAGGACATTCTTGTGATATTTTGGCAAAGAACATGGCTGCAATCTGCTTGTCCTAATAATTTGCCTGAGGCTAAATTGGAAAGCAATGGACTAATTAAAGGAAAGTTCCAGATAGCGTTATAGTGAATCTGTGGCATGGTTAGTAGTAATAATGCATTTGTAGCTCTGCAATGAAAAACAAGTGGGGCAGGAAGAAAAACAAAGTGTACAGTTTGGAGAAAAGAAGAGCTCTAGGGAGCTTGATGTTGCAAGCAAGGCTTGTTGTTGAGGCTGTAGTTGTGAAGATTAGCAGAGTCAAGGTGAGGTCTCCTGCTCTACTCTCGTGCAATAGGAAAGACTCTCAGGGTAAGACCTCTTGGAACTAAGTTTCCAACTTGTGAAAGAGACCCTAAGTAGTTTTCTGCTTTTTGAAAGCAAACAAAAGCTGCTGTAAGTGTGATTCAAGGGGAGAGCGTCCACCCCAAGCTGACCTCTGAACTTGGTAGTGTTATACAGTACATTAACTTTGTAGCAGGCTTTCCAGCTCAAGAAACAGGATTCAAGGGCTTCGGGTTTTTTTTTTTTTTTTTTTTTTAACCAGGAAACAGTATATTTAGAGGCTTGATATCTGAAATCTAGAAAGTCCAAAATGGCACAAGGTTGAGGCATTAATACATCATTGGTGTCTTTGTCTTTTTTTTTTCTTTTTGAGCTGAGGATTGAACCCAGGGCCTTGCACTTGCTAGGCAAGTGCTCTATCACTGAGCTAAATCTCCAACTTTTTTTTTTTTTTCCTGGAACTCACTTGGTAGCCCAGGCTGGCCTCAAACTCACAGAGATCCGCCTGGCTCTGCCTCCCGAGTGCTGGGATTAAAGGTGTGTGCCACCACTGCTGGCAGTCTTTTTCTTTTATATATGGTTACATACATTCTGGTTGAGTGCTTTAAACTACTATAGGCAGTTTTGGTATAAACTGAGAAGGGAGGGACAAGGAAAGAAGCTGCGGAGGCTATATGGTCAGTGTCAGATCTAAAGGAAACTCCACTCCTCCAAATTCTGGTGCCTGTTACCCTCCCTCAAAGGAGCCATTTCCTTATCACTATGGGAAAGGGAAAGGTAGCAATTGTGGTGCCTGTTAGCATACTGGAGTCATGATAGCCTCCAGGCTTCCTCTGTTTGGTGACTCTTCTCAGATATTCTTACCTGGTCCCTGCCCTAAGCACCTGCAGCTCCCGGGCTTCCCTCCCCCAGCAGCTTCTCATTCCTATATAACCCTGTCATTTCAGCCCTGCACTTTCTTGGTTCTCTCTTGTTTTCCTTTCTTGGTCCCTTTTCTCTTGTCTCTATTTCTTGGTCTCCCTTACCTGCACTCTTTCTCTTCCTTACTGCCCCCAACCCCCACTCTGGCCTGGTCCAGGCTGCTGGCCATGTTTAATCTACTACTTTCTCTCTGTGCTCTGTACTCTTCCAGATGCCTCTGGTCTACTATCCCTCATAACTACAGAAAAAAAACCCCAAACAAACAAACAAAAACCCAAAAACAAACAAACAAAACAACAACAACAAAAACCCAGAAAACTCCCCCCAAACCCAACTTTCCCTTAGCCATACCTTGGAGAGTCCATGTCCTCAGTTGTACAGCCAGTTCACAAGTACACATGAGAGTACTGGTCAGCTGCATGTACATATGGACATTGACCAGACTTCATGGTTATTTCCTGTTTTCCATTCTTCTTGCTCTTTAGGGCCCCTTCTTCTACATTGGTGCTCAAGCCCTCCTCAGGGTAAAAGAATATTACTTTGGTTTAGGAGCTTGTGTTTGTTCTTTTAAAGTGATATTTTAAGGTTTTCTATATGCACTTAACAATTTGAGAAGGGCACCCATAAAGAATTTCATAAGGGGAGGACCCTGTCTGTTTGGCAGGGGGAGATCTAAGTCTTAGTGAAGTGATTGGTAACAGTTCATTCCAGTGGAAGTGAGTCTTTGAAACAGTTTTCTTAGTTGTGGTTTAAGTGTCTGACTCATATGCTCCATCTTCCTGGAGCAGGATGGTTTGTACATGTAAAACTTCTCTAGCCCCTTAGCTACTACATGTACTGCTTCAGCCATAATTGCTGGTCCATTGTCTAATCCTTTGGTGATAGTAATTCCTAACTGAGGGAAGAGCTATTTTAAGAGAAGTTGGGCATTTAGTGGTGGTGTCCTTGATCCCTCTGGCTTCTACAATCCTTACTTGTGCTTTTCCACAGGATTCCCCCAGTTCCACCTAATGTTTGGCTGTGGGTCTCTGCATCTGTTTCCATCAGTTGCTGGATGGAGCCTCTCTGATGACATTTGGGCTAGATACTGATTTGTGAGTATAGCAGAACACCGTTAGGAATAATTTCATTGATTTTTTTTTTTTTTTGCTAGTCATGTTTGGTTCTATCCTAAGGTCTCTGGGCTATCCAGCCTCTGGGTCCTGGCCCTCCAAGCAGTGTCAGTGGTTCCTCTAGTGACATGGATCTCAAGCTGGACCAGTCATTGGTTGGCCACTCCTACAATTTTTGTGCCACCTTTACCCCAGTATCTTTTTTCTTTCTTTTTATTTATTCTTTGTGTATTTCACAACATGCATCTTCATCCCATTCATTTCTCTGTCCTTTGTATCCACCCTCTGCCCTTGCAACCTCCCCCCACAATAAAATAAAACAAAATTTAAGAGAAAAAAGAAAAAAATTAGAGAAGGAAAACTCACAATGGAAGCTGTAGTATGACAGTGAGTTTTGCAGTAAACCCTTTTATCCATTTACTTGCAAATGTTCATAGCAAAGAGTCATTGGTCTGGTTTGAGGCCTCTGGTTCCTGCTGCACTTTTAATGCTGGGCCTTCACTGGGACTCCCTTTGGATATCCTGCTGTTGCTCCCTCACGTGCTCCAGCAGATCACAGACGGGGTGGATGTTGGGGTGGGCCAACTCATAACTCTGATTCTGGGCCTGGGCAGCTTCAGGGTTGGTCAGCCCGCCAGCTCTCCCTTGTCCTCACCACCAGGGTGAGCTCTCACGCATTGCTGTGGTGAGTTCACCCCTTGCAGTGATGAACAAGGGGCAGAGCCATTTCTCCTGCTTTCATGTGATCAGGGTCAGATCTTCCACACCTGCACCTTCAGGGCCAGCTCTACTGTGTTTCCCAGGCATGACACACAGGGGCCACTCTCCCAAGTGCTGTAGCTGATGAGGGACAGGACCAGCTCTCTCACTCTTATGATCTCAAGGCCAGCTCTTCCACCTGCCTGGTAGGGGGGCATCTCTCCCCAACCCATGCCGCCACGTGACAGATGAGTAATATGGGCAGCTCTCCCATGCTCACAACTTTGGGGCTGGCTCATCTACACCTTCACCAATGGAGTTGGCTCTATTGTGTTGCCCATGCAGGGTGCATGGCCTGCTCTCCCTAGTGTTGCAGCTATGGAGGGGAGAGCAGGGGCAGTTCTTCTGCCCTTATGACCTCAGGGACAGCTCTCCCATGTTCATGTTGCCACATAATGCATAATAAGGACAGACCCTAGGACATACTGCAGACAGGACAAATTATAGGTTGAAAGTTTTGTGGGTCTGAATCCCTCCATTGGAAGTATTGCCTGGTTATAGGAGATGTCTGGTTCAGGGTCTGTGTCCCTCATTACTAGAAGTCTTAGCTAGGATTACCCTCATAGATTCCTGGGAATTTCTATTGCACGAGGCTTCTACCTCACCATTGAAATGCCCCCACCCCAATTCTAGTCATCTCTCCTAGTTCTCTCTACCCCAACCCTCCCACACCCACTAACCAGGGCTCACAGGGGCTCACAGAGACTGAATTGACAATCAGGGAGCCTGTCTGACATAGGTCCTCTGCATATACATTACAGTGGTGTAGCTTGGTGTTCTTGTGGGAGCAGGGACTGTCTCTGATTCTTTGGCCTGTTTTTTGGGACCCCTTTCCTCCTACTGAATTGCCTTCTCCAGCCTTAACACGAAGGGACATGCTTAATCTTTTTTTTTTTTTTTTTTTTTTTTTTTTTTTTTTTTTTTGAGCTGAGGACCGAACCCAGGGCCTTGCACTTGCTAGGCAAGCGCTCTACCACTGAGCTAAATCCCCAACCCCGCTTAATATTATAACTTGATATGCCACGTTTGGGTTGATATCCCTGAGAGGTATGTCCTTTTCTGAAGGGAAAGGAGGAGTGGATCTGGGGAAGAGGGCAGGTGGGAGGGAGGAACTGAGAGGAGAGGAGGACGGGGAACCTGAGGTAAGGATGTAATATATGAGGAAGAATAAATAAAAAGGAAAAAAGAGCAGTTGAGCCTCCAAATATCCTTTTTTGAATGCAGGTATGGAAAGCCTCCACCTAGCCTGAGAAAGATTGCTCAAAGGTTAGCAGGTTGCAGCCTTAGACCTGAGGCAGTTCAGCCAAGTCCATAATTATGTTTCAAAAGAGGTTACTTACTGTCAGTGCTAAAGGAAATTCCAATTTCCCTTACTTCAAAAGACCTTCCAAATATCCAGAAATGAGCTCAACCTAGACTAAGGGAGGGTTTCTGGTGATTAGATAAAAAGCCTGTATTCCTTAGGAACTTATTAACCGATTCCCATCTACCAAAAGGAACCATTTCCCTTATCTCCAGCAGAAGAGACCCATGGCACCTATCAGCATATCAAAGGGTATTTCCAGGGGCTATACTCCATTTAACATCTTTTTTCCCTAGATAAGGTTTCTCTGTGTAGCTTTGGAGCCTATCCTAGAACTCACTCTGTAGACCAGGCTGGCCTCGAACTCACAGAGATCCGCTTGCCTCTGCCTCCTGAATGCTGGGATTAAAGGCATGTGCAATAACCGCCAGGCTCCCATTTAACATCTTTTCATGTATGTGTGTGTATATATTTTAGGAAGCTTCCATGTAACAGGTTTTTAAGTATTACTCTGTTTCTGAAATCATGAGAATTACACAGTTTGAAAAATGCACCTTAAGGAGTGTCAGTCAACTTCTGCTCTGGAGACAATGGATAATATACCTCCTGGACTGGAGGTAGGACACAAAAGAGATGGAAACCCCGCTGCAGAGTGGATGGGATGGATTCCAGTGTTCTTTTTGAAGCACAGATCTCTGGCAGAGTCACTCCTAAGTTCCCTGAGTGCTTCATACAGTGGGAGAGCAGTGGAGAGAATTGGAGCAGAAAGATAGACTTTTGCTACCTGCTTCCCAAGAAGTCGTTGAATATTGTTAGGTTTCTGTCAGAGTCCAAGGTTAGAACCAGATTCCCACGATGGGCAGAATTAGCTCTGTTTTTGGGAAAGACTGTTTCTTCCCCTTCTTTAACATTTGTGGTCTGTCAAGTTAAGAGTGGGATGGAAAAGAATGAGTGAGTCAGTGCAAACCTACTATGGTACTTGGGAAACGCCTGCAATATTCAGGCTATACTGATGCTGACTCAGTGGTGTCATTTTAGGGAAAGAGACCTTGTCATTGGGTTTAAATGACAGTTCCTTGATAGTTTACACAGCAATCTTGCTAATTATTGAAAACAAATGAAGCAAATGTACAGAGAAGTCACATCTTTATTGAAAATACAGATGCTTGGGGTATAAGAGCATTAGTAGCAGCAAAAGCTTATGAGCATCTGGCTCTTGAGCAAGGGTAGTTCTCTAGGACTCCTCCACAGTCTTCGGGGAAAGAAGCACCTCTGAGCATTTATAGCTTCTGATCTCTCCTGTATTGTTCTCGTCTCCCCTTAAACCAATTCTACAAGCCAGAAAAAAAAATAGGTTCAGTAGAGTAATCACGATAATAATCAGAAAACATACTGGGTAACATCAGCTGCCCTCTATAATTTAGATTGCACAGAAGAACCTGCTGTCTCACTACTCTAATGCTGTGTGGGGCTGAGGGGCTGGTACAGGGTCTGGTGCTTGCCTAGAATGTGGGAGGCCCTGGTTTCCACCCCAGTACTGCAGAATTCCAAACGTTGCATGCCCTTCCCCCCTCCCTACAGTAATTAACCCTGGAGGAAGTCAGCAGGATTTTCAGGCAGATGCATCAGCGTGCTTCAGATAATTATGAGGTTGGGTATCCTTATCTGTGTGGCTTCACCAGATGCTTCAAAACAACAGGGGGACCAGGCATTTGGACTCTGCTTTCCCATTCCATCAGTCTCTGTTTAACCAAGTTTACATCAGCATTATCAGTGGTGGGTTCTGCCTGTCAACTATCCACACACCCAAATTACTCCTGTGAGGATAGAATATATGCTTAGTTTTCAATGTTTCAAACAGTTTAGGATCCCAGCACTCAGGAGGCAGAGGTAGGCAGATCTCTGTGAGTTCCAGCCCAGCCTGGTCTACAGAGTGAACTCCAGAACAGGCACCAAAACTACACAGAGAAACCCTGTCTCAAAAAACCAAAACCAAACCAAACCAAACCAAACCAAACCAAAACAAAATAGCCAGGCGGTAGTGGTGCACACCTTTAATTCCAGCACTCAGGAGTTCGAGGCCAGTCTGGGCTACCAAGTGAGCTCCAGGAAAGGTGCAAAGCTACACAGAGAAACCCTGTCTCAAACAAACAAACAAACAAACAAACAAACAAACAAACCCCCAAAAACCAAAATAAAATAAAATTTAGGGTCACAGAACTCTCCGATTTTTTTCAAATTAATTCAAATAAATTAGTTTGAATTAATTTGAATACTTTATATTTCATAACTCTAGTGGGATATCTCCGCAGAGACATTCTATCTTAAGAATGTTACAAGAAGTTACACACACATTTCTATATCAATATGTTATTAATACAATTATTAATTCATAAAATGTATACATATCTTATATGTTAAAACACACATATTCATAATTATCTACAGGATACAGGTATGTGTGATACATATGTGCCTAAGGAGTGTGTTCCTTTAGGAAGTTGTGTTTCATCTTGAAATGAGCCATTTTAAGTGGGTTGGGTTTTCTTATTCCATTTTATACACACAAAGAGCATAAAGCTTAAAAGTCATTTTTAAAGGGGCTGTAGAGATCTCTAAGAATTAAAAGCACTTGCTGCTCCTGTAGAGGACCCAAGTTTGGTTCCCATCACCTATATAAGTTAGCTCATGACTACCTGTAATTCAAACTTCAGGGGACTTGACATCCTCTTCTGGCCTCTGAGGGTACCTGAATACATGTTGTATACAGATGCAGACATATCTATACACATGAACTGTTTAAAAAATCATTAAAAAATGTGTCATTTTGAAACATGAAGAGGTTAAAAAAACACAATACAACAACTTTACCCACAGGACGAAAGTATCTAAGATACGAAGCTGTTCTAGAACAGGTGTCTTGCCAAATGGTCTTCTCCTTACCTGAACTCTAGCTTCAGTCACACCTATCCATCTTGCCAGCTGTTTTCTGAGGGCAAAAATGGCAGAGGTTCAGTACTGGGAATCTTGGGTGAAATAAAGTATGTGAAAGATACTTTATATGTGTTTTTAAATGTTTGTCCCATCTATTACCTTCTGTGACATTCACCACGAAGACTTTGAGGTTTAAAAAAATTCTACTGGTAATTTTGTTTTATTATCATCCACCATTAGTGGACATAAAAACACACCACATCCCTAATAAGAATAAAAAAACACTAATATGGACAGTAAAAACCTCAAAAGAAATTCTCCGAACATCAGGAGACTTTCTCAAATAATAAAACAAAAGCCATAAAACAAACATAAAGAGGAAAAACCTGTGTGAGGCTTTTGTCAGGATTGAAGGGCAAGCTCAAATAAAAGAAGATGGATTAATGGGGAACATCTGAAGATTTCTAATGTTTAATTAATCATGAGGATGTCCAGCCCGCAGATCACCAGGGAAATGACATGTTACATTTATTTTTTAATTTATTTAGCGTGTGTTAGTGCATGCATTCTATAGGTGTAGGGGTGTGCATACTTAGGCTATGGAGCACCTGTGAAGGTCAAAGGACAAATGTCACCCTCTATTATTTTAACCATTCAACCTTTCACACTTCTTTTTACAGGACCTTACTCATATAGAAGTCATTGCCCAAAGTTTTCCACTCTGATTCATTGAAATACTCTATGAAAATACCTTCATTCCCATTGTCTTAGGGTTACTATTGCTGTGATGAAAATACCATGACCAAAAGCAAGTTGGGGAGGAAGGTGTTTATTTGGCTTATACTTCCAGATCATCATTGGAGGAAGTCAGCACAGAAAGTCAAATAGGACCGAAACCTGGAGGCAGGAGCTGATGCAGAGGCCTGCTTACTGGCTTGCTCCTCATGGCTCCTTCAGCTGCTTTCTTTTAGAACCCAGAATGACCGACCAGCCAAGGGGTGGTACCATCCACAGTGGTCTGGGTCCTCTCATATCAATCAATAATTACAAAAATACCCTACAGGCTTGTCTACAGCCTTATCTTATGGAGGCATTTCCTCAACTGAGGCTCCCTCCTCTGATGACTCTAGCTTGTGTCATGTTGACATAAAACTAGCCAGTACACCCATTTTTCATGACTCTCACCCCTACCCTAGCACACTAACTAGTGCAGGATGTCTGGCGGCCTTGATTTTGGAAGTGGTTTTTATTTAGACAGGGTAAGAGAGAGGCTAAGGAGGTAGTTCAGAAGGTAAAGGTGACAGCCAGCAAGCCTGATGGCCTGAGGTTGATCCTGGGACTCACACGGTGGAAGGAGAGAAGTGACTCACTCAAGTTGTATTCTGAACACTGCGTGTGTCAAGAGAAACCTACACCAACAGAAACATTCCCACACCCACAAACACAACAATTTTGAAGGGGTGGCAGGAGGGGGGCCAGGGAGAAAGCCAAAAGCCATCCCAGGAAACAGGGAGTAAAGGCCAGGCTATTTGCTTACCTTACTTCTGCACTGATGTAGTGATTATGCTGGAAAAACCGCTCCAGCTCCTGCAACTGCCACTGGCTGAACTTGTAGTGGAAGCAACGCTGGCGCACCAGCACCGACACTGGCTGCACACTTTCTACAACCCGCAGGTCCTCTCGAACTGGCTTCTTTGGCTGCTGCTCATTCTCCCGGGCACCGCCACTGGCGCCCTCTTGGTTCCCGTCATCCGCGAGGCCTGCAGCATCAGCAGCAGAGGGGCCTTCTCCACTTAATTCTCCGGCTCCTTCCCCTTCTGCCGCCGCTGCGGCTTCCCGTCCAGGCTGGCCTTGTCCACTCGCTTCCTCATTTCTCCCCTCTCCGTCCGGCAAGACCATGGGTGCCCTCGCATCTGAAAGTGGGAAACAGAGAAAGATAAGAGCTAGAGCCCAGGGTGGTCTGACGGTGCCGTGAAGTTGTGGCACCGCCAGCAGTGCACAGCACCTGTCTAGTCGTCTCTGTGGGACACTCGTCCCCTCATGGACATCTCCAACCCACCATTCCCAACATGCACCATTCAGTGTTTCTTTTCTTTTCTTTTCTTTTTTTTCCTTCCGAGACAGGGTTTCTCTGTGTAGCTTTGCGCCTTTCCTGGAACTCGCTTTGGAGACCATGCTGCCCTTGAACTCACAGAGATCCTCCTGGCTCTGCCTCCCAAGTGCTGGGATTAAAGGTGTGCGCCACCACCGCTCGGCCAGTTTTTCTTCATCCTCATCGAGTCCTTCATGAAGCAGGTAGTTGGTCTTTCGGCGCTCCATGTCCTGAATGCTCACTTGCAGCTTGCCTCAGCAGAATCTGAGTCAGAGCTCCTGGCGATTACGAAAGCCCGTGCTTCTCAACCAGGAAGAGTTCTCTTTTTGCCCTGGGGGCCAGTAGTTCGGGTTACTAACTATCCAATCATGAGCTTGCTAACATGACTCCCATTTGACCTCCTGCTGCTATGAGTTGAGCCCCTAAGAGCAAAACAGAGAAGTTAGATCAGAATGAGCAGGATGTGTTTGCAGGGAAGGCACTGTCCTTGGGATGCCCGCGAGACTCTCTAAGTTGCAGCTTTGCCTTGGTGAATTATCTTCCTAGGGAAGGTGTGATGGTCAATTGTGCCAACAGACTTATATTGAAGAAGAAAAACTCGGAGGCTTTGGAGAAATGTTTTTACACTATCACTTGGTTACTTGGGGGTGCTTTTTTCATGATTTTAATCTCAGTACTCTGGGGACAGAAGAAGTGGATCTGTTCCAGGCTAGTCTGGTTTTACACAGTGATTTCCAGGCCAGCCAGAACCACAGTGAGACAATCCCTTCTCAAGGCCTAGTAGTTCACACTAGGCACCTGTTACTTGACTGAGAACAGAAATTAAAGATTATCCATGAGGTCTTTTCCTTTGGCTTTTCATAGAAAGTGAATTTAGAGTCTTTCTTATTTGCATGGTCTACCTTTACAGGAGCTTGGGCGTGGGTTGGGGTTTAGCATTGCTAAGCCTTGTTACTGCTTAATTACTGTTGAATCTGTGAGAATTGTCATATCTGTCCTGAGGTTCTTCACCTTTCTCTTGAACACATACACACTTCTAAAGTCGTCTCTAAATGATCAAAGGGTCAAGAGACCAGGCCTTGATCTCCATCTAGGAGCTGTCAGTCAAGCAGCCCCTTTACTGGCATGTAGTCAGACTGGTCCTAAGGCAGACACATTTTCGCAACATGGTCTGGTCTTTCTGAGACTAGAAAGGGCCCAAAGAACTCCAATATCTCTATTCCCAGGCAGTTCCTTTTCTAGCATGCCTGAGGAGGAGTTCTTCTCCCACTGAAAGACATACCTCAGAATTCTGGAACTACCTTCCAACTAAATCTCCATATGTTGTTTCCTGCCCTTTGCTCTTTGCTATGTAGCCCGGAATTGCTGGTGTCAAGGAGCACAGACCCTGAGATTTTTTTTACTGTAGTTCTGGTCAAGATTGCAAAGATACTCATTTCTGAGTTGGTGGTGTGGCTTATTGCATGGAGCCCTTGCCTAGCATGTATAACACTATTCATGGCTACTTGTCAGCATGGTATAAAGGCAGCCCGGAGTATCTCCTGATCCCCTAAACTCTCTTTCCCTCAAACCTTGCCCTTCATTACCCCCACTCACATCCAGGTTGTTCACGTAGATATCATCCATTTCTCTGTCATTGGGTGATCCCTGTGTCTTTCTTAGGGTCCCATTTTCTAGGTAGCCTCCCTGGAGTTGTGAGTAGCAGTCTAGTCATCTTTGTTTTACATCTAGTATCCTCCTATGAGTGAGTACATACCATGCTTGTCCTTCTGAGTCTGGGTTACCTCAGTCAGGATACTTTTTTTCTGCAAACCTCATGATGTCATTGGTTTTCTCTGCTGAGTAGTACTCCATTGTGTATATGTACCACATTTTCTTTATCCATTCTTCAGTTGAAGGACATCTAGGTTATTTCCAGGTTCTGGCTATTACAAATAACGCTGCTATGAATGTAGCTAAGCATGTGCCCTTTTGGTATGATTGAGCATTCCTTGGGAATATGCCCAAGAGTGGTACAGCTGAGTCTTGGGGACTATTGATTCCCAATTTTCTAAGGAAGTGCCATATTGATTTCCAAAGTGGCTGTACAAGCTTTCATTCCCACCAACAGTGGGAACACTCTATGTAATTTTCTAGTTTCAGCCACTGTAGATTTAATAATTTCATTTTCTCTTTATAGCTGAATACTATGATATAGTGTGTATGTACCACATTTTCACAATCCATTCATCACTTGAAGGGCATCTAGGTTGTTCCCATTTCCAAGTAATTATGA
Organism: Onychomys torridus; assembly: GCF_903995425.1. Lineage (NCBI taxonomy): Eukaryota > Metazoa > Chordata > Mammalia > Rodentia > Cricetidae > Onychomys > Onychomys torridus. Next base: position 18,161,312 of record NC_050466.1, read on the forward strand.
ATAGGGCAACAGTGAACATGGCTGAACACATTTCTGTGGAATAGGATGTTTTGGACATGTGCCGAGGAGGAGCTGGGTCATTTGGTAGATTTCGTTCTACCTTTTTGAGACTTCTCCACATGGATTTTCAGAGTGGCAACAGCACTTTGCATGTGCTCTCCACTTAACCTTATCTACTATCCTAGTATCCAAACTAAGAATGCAAAGCAAGTTTGTTTTGGTGGGGGGAAGCTTCAAATCAATGAAATAATGCTTTCATGATATAATGTGCAAGCTTTGTACACTATGGATAGTAATTGTTCTTCAGATATACTGCTGGCAAAGAGTCTTATTCACTTTAAGGGCTTCCAATGCAATCAAAATCAAAATCCTCACATTCCTCACAGAATTAGAAAAAGAGTTTTGATTATTTCTTTTGCTGTAAGAAGGTTTTTCATTTTATGAGTTTCCATTTCTCAATCATTGGTCTTAATCCCTGAGCAAATGGAGCCCTATTCAGAAAGTCCTCTTCTATGTATCTTATTTCATACTGAGGCCTTTAGCAATTTAGTCCATTTGGCATTATTTTTTGTTCCGTTGGAGAGGTCTTCTTTGATTCGGTTTCTTCTTAGACATTTTATTTTCTTTGAGGCCAATGTCAATGGAGCATGTCCTTGATCTCTTTCTGAGCATGTTTAGTGGTGGTGTATAGAAAAGGCTACTGTTTTTGCAGTTTTGTTTTGTTTTGTTTTATTTTTTTTGGAGACAGAGTTTGACTGTGTAGCCCTGGCTGATCCTGGATCTCCCTCTGTGGACCAGGCTAGCCTCTGACTCACAGAGATCTTCCTACCTCTGCTTCCTGAGTGCTGGGACTAAAGGCTTGTGCCACTACCATCTGGCCTGGTTTTGTAATTTGATTTTGTATCCTACCACTCTGTTGATCTTTTAAATATATATATATATATATATATATATATATATATATATATATATATATGCCTGTATTTGGCTTGCAAGTATTTTTTCTTTTATTCCCATAAAAAGTTCAGGTAATGCAATTGCAGTAGCCATCTCTAAACCCAGTCCTGATGGATCTGGGTGTGGGTGGAGATACAAAGATCCCAGGGCTAACTGGCTGAACTGGGGAATGCCAGGTTCATTGAGAGACTTTGTCTCAAAAAATAAGGTAGAGAACCAGGAGGTGGTATCTCACATCTTTAATCCCAACACTAAGGAGGCAGGGGCAGGTGTTTTGCTGTGAGTTCAAGGCAAGCCTGGTCTACAAAGAAATTTCCAGGACAGCCAGGGCTGTTACATAGAGAAACCTGGTCTGGAACCCCCCATCCCCAACAAAGAGGTAGAGAAAAATTTAGAAAGACACTTGGCATGGATATCTGACTTCCACATCCACAAACATGCACATGCACATCCCACCAACACACACATCACCATAAAGAAAAATCAATAATATTTGGAAGTAAGGTATTACCTCCCTATTTTAATATCAGTTTATATGATTTTGAAGTGATCTTTGATTCACTGAAGTCTTTTGTCTAGAATTAAGTTTTGTCTGTTATCAAGGTTTTGGGACATTTCTTTGGATTTTACTGTGTGTATATTTTTCTAGTTTTTTTTTATTTTATATGTATGTTGGGACTTTACCTGCATGAATGTCTGTACACCATGTGCATGCAGTACCTGAACAGTCTAAAATATGGGGGACTGGAGTGTTGTCATGTGTTTGGAATGTGTATGCAAGTTGGTCTCTGATTTTTTTTAACTTTTATTGATTCTTTGTGGATTTCACATCATTCATTACAATCCCACTTATCTCCCTGTCCCATCACATCTGCCCTCTGCCTTTGTAACCTACCCTCAAAACAAAACCCAATTTAAAATAACTAACAAAACAAAGAAACAAAACAAAAAAGGAAAAGAATCTTGTTGTGGAAGCTGTGGTGTGGCCTTTTGAATCACACAGTTTGCCCTTTAGTTCGTTCATCTTTACTTGTAAGTGTTCAAGTCATTGGTCTGGTTTGAGGCATGTGGTTTCTGCTACACCACTGATAATGGGCCCTCACTGGGGCTCCTCTTGCATATCTTGTTGTTGTCCTGTTTCATAGAGATCCTGCTGCTTTGAATCTATAGGTCTGTCCCCTTGACATGCTCTAACAGTTCATAGATGAGGTGGATGTTGGGGTGGGCCAACAGAGCCCTGGTTCTGGGCCTGGGTGATAGCTGGGTTGGTCAGCCTGCCAATTTTCCCTCATCATCACTACCCCAATGAGCTCTCTAGCACTGCCTCTCGGCCAGCTCATCCAATTCAGCCTGCAGCAAGGAACGGGTGCCATTTCTCCTGCTCTCAGGTCCTCAGATCCAGCTCATTCACACTCACCCCACCAGGGGTGAATACAGGGAGGCTCACCTGCACACACCTGATACAACAGGGTCAGCTCTAGTGTGCTGCCCCGATGGGGTGCAGGGCATGCTCTTCTGTGTGGACCAATTCTTTCACTCATGACCCTGGGGCTAGCTCTCTCCCCTAGCAAGGGGTGGAGGGGGAAGGGCATCTTTCCCTCATTCATGCCATCACATGGCTGACGAGGGAGGACAGGATCAGCTCTGTTGCTCTCATACCCTCAGGGCTGGCTTACCTTAGTCCCTGAGAACAGGGTCAGTGCTAGTGTGCTGTCTTTGTATATTTGTATCATAAAAGTCACTTTTGAAACTGAGGCTTTCTGCTGGCTGCCTGCATGTTAGCTATGTGCTCTAGGTCCCAAGAGCAGACATCACCCCAAGCCTCTCTTTGCTCACTTACATGAAGGACGCCATTCTTGCCTCTCTTGGGAACATCAGCCTGTGTTTCCAGGATGAGAAGTGAGGCGCAGAGCACAATAGGAGGTACAGGCAGCTGGGGTCTGAGTCTGACAGAGCAGCTACTGAGGAATTCCATCCCTACATGGGGTGGGATGAGTGTCAACTTCTGCATCAGTAATGAAATCATTGGGACTATGAGCTTTGGGAGTGGATATATCCTGCTTCTTCTCAGTGTCTTTCCACATCATCTGTGACTCTGGAAGAGCCCAGGCACAAAGACCCACAGGTAGATACAATAATATAGGACACTGGGGGTTTCTTGAATTTTTAAGGGGTATCTCATTTACAGAAACTATTTAAGAAGTTACAATATTGATAAAATAAAGATTTGAATTATTAGTCTCATTCTGAAATCACAAGAAATGTATACTTTGAGAAGATATCTTAAGTGTCAGTCAGCTTGTGCTCTAGGGAAGAGGGACAATATGCCTACTGGGTTTGGGTTGGGGGACAATAGAGAGAAGCCTCATTATGGCCTGGAGGGGGATGGGTTCTTTGTTGTGGATGATTGATTGATAAACAAAACACTGATTGGCCAGTAGCCAGGCAGGAAGTATAGGTGGGACAAGCAGAGAAGAGAATTCTGGGAAGTGGAAGGCTGAGGCAGAGAGACGCTGCCAGCTGCCACCACGACAAGGGAGATGTAAGGTACCAGTAAGCCACGAGCCATGTGGCAACTTATAGATTAATAGAAATGGGTTAATTTAAGATATAAGAACAGTTAGCAAGAAGCCTGCTGTGGCCATACAGCTTATAAGCAATATAAGTCTCTGTGTCTTTACTTGGTTGCCTCTGAGCGGCTGTGGGACTGGCAGGTGAGAGAGATTTGTACTGACCTTGGGCCAGGCAGGATCAGAAAAACTCTAGCTACAGTTCTTCTCTTCCCTTCGAGTGGCTGAAGAGCCCTGTGCATGCCATGGAAAGGGATAGAAGAGAAGAATTTGTGGAGCAGCCTAAATGAAAAGATACTGTGCTGCTTCCCAAGAATCTATGAATGGCCTATAAGGAAGTTTTTCAGAGATCAGGGTTGAACTAAAATTCTGAGTATGGCCAGAATCAGCTCTGTGTAGATAACACTGTCTCTCCCCAGGGTCTTGTCCCACCTCTCTTATATATTTTTGGTTCTAAATGGTAGGAGAAGGGGTGAGTCCAGCATGATAGGTGAACAAAAAAGAATGTGTGGGTCATTGAAAACCTACTATGCAACTTGAAAAGGTCTTGTGATATAAAAGGCCTGCAAGGAGGTCTTGTTATTCCATCTAAAGGAAATTTCCTTGATAGATTAACACACATACTTTACTAAACCAGAAGACACATGCAGCATACTTATTGAGAATCCATAATCTTTATTGAAATACAAGTGCTTTGGAGATAAGATAAGAGTATAATAACAATTGTTGTCATCTGTACCTGGCACCTGGGTGAGGGTGGCCCTCAGGGAAAGAAGTTCTGGGAAGCAGGAAGAGAGCCTCTGAGTGTTTATAACCTCTTATATCTCCTGTATTATTCTCTCCTTTTCCGAAACCATCTCTGCAAAGAGTGAGAAAAAGGAATTGGTTTAGCGAAGTAAACTTATAGGACCACAACTGAAAAACATATCATGTACCCTTACATATCAGTGATAATTTAGATTGCACAGAAGAACATGCTGTCTCAGTACTCTAATGCTGTGTGGGGCTTAGGGGCTGGCATGGGGTCCAGTGCTTGCCTAGAATGTGGGAGGCCCTGGTTTCCACCCCAGTACTGCAGAACAGTCCCTGGACAAATGTCCAAACATTGCATGCCTTGTTTCCCTCTGTACTGCAAAGCACCCTGGAGAATGTTAGTAGCATTTTCAGGTGGCTACACCAGTGAGTGTCTATATCAGCTTTATGAGTCTGGATTCAGCCTGTGAGCTCTCACCTCACTCAAATTGCTCCTGTAAGGATAGAATTTATGCTTCATTTTAAGTGTTTCAAATTGTTCAGGACCGTGGAGCCCCTAGCTACACTAATTTGAATCCTTTGTATGTCACAAACCCAGTATGACTCCACAGAGACACCCTACCTAAAGGATATCAGCATTACAAGGAATTGCACAGTTGAATATATATATATATAATATGTAATTAATATAACTGTATATATATATATTACATACTTATTTTATAAGTTAAAAAGTGTATGTTTGTAACTTATCCATAGGATATATGTATATGTAACATATACATGTCTATGGAATAAAAGTAGTTTAGTACTATTCTTTGCTTCTTTAGCAAGTTATGTTCCATTTTGAAATGTGCGCTTTCTGTAGGGAGGCTTTCTCATTCCGTTTCTACTCACAAAGACCATAAAGCTCAAAAGTCATTCTGAGAGGAATTCAGGGATGCTCAGCAGTTAAGAACACTTGTGGCTCTTTCAAAGGATCAGAGTTTGGTTCCTAGCACCTATCGTGGGTTGATCACAACTACCTGTAACTCCAGCTTGAGGGCATTTATGGCATCATCTTTATTCTATAGGTACTTGCACACATGTTGTATATGCACACAGAGACATACGCATAATAAAATTAGAAAAATAAATCTTAATAATCATTTTGAAACAGTGTTATGTCAACAACAAAATAATTTCATGGATAAGATAAAAGAGCTCAAGACCTAAAGCAAGTTCTAGAATGGCTTTCTTCGGCTTACTGACCTTCACTGTGGCTTCACTCACACCCATCCATCTGGCGAGTTGTTTTCTGAGGGCAAAAATGGCAGATATTCAGTATTTAGCATTATGGATGAAATAATATGTGAAGGACATTTTATATTTATTTTAAAATGTTAGTCCCGTCACCTACCTTCTGTGACATTCACCTTGAAGATTTTTAAGCTTTAAACAAATTCTACAAGCAATTTTTATTTTATTATTAATGTGCCATTTATAGATATGAAAACCCATGCATGTCCCCAATAAGCAACACAGACACCAACAACCATAAAAGAAATGCTTCTAACACTGGGTGTGGTGGTGTAGGAGACTTTGCCTCTAAAAACAAAAGGAAACGAAGCAAAGAAAAAAGCTTTCAAAGCAAATATACACACAAAACCCTGTGTGAGGCCCTTTGTCAGGACAGAAGGATAAACTCAAAGGAATATGGATAAATAAAGAGCACATGAGGGTTTCTAGTATTCAGTGAATGCACGAGGACATCCAATGTGCTGATCATTGGGGAAAATTGAATATTACATTTATTTTAAGTGTGTGTGTGTGTGTGTGTGTGTGTGTGTGTGTGTGTGTGTGTGTGTGTGCATGCCTATGTGCTCTAGCACCATGGTAAACATGTGCAGGTTAGAGGACACCATGGATATGGATTCTGAGGATGGAACTCAGGTTCTCCAGCTTGATGGCAAGTACTGAACATCTCACTAGCCCTGGGAAATAAAATATTTAAACTACAACAGACAAAAAAGGAAAATTAAAAAAAAATCCCCCACAATACCAGCAGTCCCTTCCAGAATTCCCAGAATGAGGGAGGCTCAGGTTCCAGGCCAGTCTGGACTACAGAGTGAGATCATCCATTGGAAAACAAGCCTAAACAGAAAAAAACCCAGGTAGCCTGGAGTATGCCTTAGATCTCAACCCAATATTAAGCATTATTTTTATGGATTCTTTTTGGTGGAAAAGGTGGCAAGAAAGGGAGGTCAAAAATAGCAGGAGAAAGTTGGGGGGCCAATCTCAGCACTTGGGAAACAGAAGTGGGTGAGTCTCTGGGGGTTTGAGTAGAGTATGCTCTATTGGCCTCAAATGTGAGTTCCAGGCCAGGAAGGGATTCATAGTGAGACTCTGGAGGTGGAAGTTAAGGAGAGAAATGTTCCAATGAGTTTATAATTATAAAAACTAAAAGAAAAATACACTATGTACAGATTTATTAAAACTTTTTTTTATTATTTAAGACCTTTATTAACAGGTGCTTGCAGTTTGTTGACTTTTTTTTTTTGAAAAAATCAAGTTGTAAACTTTTATTACAAATTAAAAATGAAGTTCTTAAAAATCTCAACTTGACCAGATATGAAACAATTTAGAAACCATTAAAGGTGTATTGAGAAAAACCAGACCTTTTTTTTTAAAAAACAAAACAAAACAAAACAAAAACAAAACACATTTGTCGTTACCAAAAAGAGACATCTTTAGGTAAAAAATAATAAAAACTCCATGCTGCATAGATAATGAAGATAGTTCTAGTGTATCTGGTCAACAGGCAAAAAGCAAGCACTTAAGGTCTTCAGCTCCAATCTTTGTTCATTTCTTATTGCTGGAATTTCATATCATTTCTTCTTGTTGGATGACCAAACCGGATGACGGTAGAGATGGTAAGCCAGCATTTACTCAGCCCCGCCCTGCTCAGCCTCGGGAGCGGACCAATTCTCAGCTGGTGGATCGATCAGCTGCTTTTGTCTCTTTGCCATCTTGTGGTTTAGGGTTCTCTGGGCGTCTGCGTCGCAATTGAAGTACCGACATTGAGGTGGCTGCTGACCTTGGATCTTGTCTCCTTGATTTTCCTTGTCCTCTTCATTGCCATCCTCTCTAGGCTGTCTTTGGGGAGGAGGGCCCCTGCGGAATCGTGGTCTGTAACCCCGATATGTCTCACTGGTCTACCTTGCTCTCCTGCACCCTGGTTGTCAGCACCCTCCATCACTTCTCCTTGCACAGGAGGGTTGGAATACTGTGGTCGACGCCCATAGGGTCTCCTCAAGTAGTAAGGTGAACCTTCGTTTGCGATAGGGCCGGCGTTGTTGGGCTTGGCCTTCAGGAGTGCTTTCCGATCCCTGGTTCTTTTCCCCACTCTCACTGTTCTGGTAATTTTGCTGGTAATTGCGTGGAGGACCCCTATGACATGGATAGAGTCTATAATGGTTACAGTCTGCTGCGTATTTACCGCCTTGAACTGGAACTCCACCAGGTCCTGTAACATTTGCTGCCTCCACACCCTTTTCTCCTTCAACAACATCAAACTCCACAGTCTCTGCATCTCCTACACTGCGGAGGTACTTCCTGGGGTTATTCTTCTTTATGGCAGTCTGGTGTACAAATACGTACATTTCCTGTTGATGAAACCTTATCCGTTCCTTACATTGAACCGTTTTACTCTTCCCAAAACCTTCGTTGTGATGACCTTGTTGTCCCCGCCGGCGGCCGCCGCCGATGTGAGGCCGCCGGGCTGCCACTACCCGCGCCACCGCCCGTGGAGCCGGGCTTGGCGTTGAGGGCGGCGGCGGGGGCGGTGGGCGGCTGCTAGGTCTCAGCCTCGCTGCTCATGGTTGCGGTGGTGGTGACTGGGGCCAGTGGCGACGGCTGCGGCTCCTTCCTGGGTGTGATGGTGACTAGGGCCAGCGGCGGCGGTGGGGCTCTCAGGGCTCCCTGGGGTCCGTTCTCCGCTCCCGCTACTGATCGAACTTTATTAAAACTTTTAACAAGAGCAGGATGTCACTCTGTACTATCCCAACCATACCTCAGCCTTGCACACCTGATTTTTTTTTCAAGACAGGGTTTCTCTTTGTAGCTTTGCACCTTTCCTGGATCTCGCTCTGTAGCCCAGGCTGGCCTCGAACTCACAAAGATCTGCCTGCCTCTGCTTCCTGAGTGCTGAGATTAAAGGCGCGCACCATCACCTCCTGGCATCGTACACCTCTTTTAAAAGGACCTTACTAGGCCAGCCTGGTCTCTAAAACGAGTTCCAGGAAAAGCGCAAAACTACACAGAGAAACCCTGTCTCCAAAAACCAAAAACCAAAAGCCAAAAGCCAAAAAAGAAAAAAAAAAAAAAAAGACCTTACTAATATAGCAGACATTACCTGAAGTTTTCCACTTGATTTATTTACATATTGTATGAAAATACCTTCATTCAAATTTTGCATGACTCTTATCCCTGCCCTAGAATCATAGTGCAGAAGACAGGATCCAGCAGCCTGAATTTTTTAAGTGACTAGCTGACAAGATGGCAACTCCGCATGCCTGAAAGCCTGATGATCTGAGTTTGATGTCCTGGACCTACATGATGGATCATAAAGCTTACTCCTGCAAGTGTCCTCTGGCATCCACATGTACCAAATGGTACACACACACACACACACACACACACACACACTCACTCACTAACACACACCAACAAATAAATGAAGTTAAAAAATAATATGTAATTTTGAAAAACGAGGGCATGTGGGGGACCAGAGAGAAAGTCAACCATCATCATGGACCAGCGCATGCTCCCCTCAAATAGGGCACCAGGCCAGGCAAAATCCTCACCTTGCTTCTATGCTGAGGAAGTAATTGGTCTGGAAAATATGCTTCAGTTCCCCCCAGCTGCCACTGGGTGAATCTATGGCATAGGCGATGTTGAGGCACCTGCTTTGGCACAGACTGCACTCTCTCATCCTCCACACCCTCAGGAATCGGCTCCTTTGGTTGCTGTTCACTCTCCTGGCCTCCTCCAGCTCCACCATCTTCCTGGTTCATGTCGTCATCTACGAGGCCTGCAGCTCCAGCAGCAGTGTGGCCTTTTCCACTTAATTCCTTTTCTCTTTCTCCTTCTGCCACTGTGGCTATCCGCCCTTGCTCATGCTGTCCACTCTCTTTCTCATTTCTTCCCTCCATAGCTGGTAAAACCTTCTTACCTGGAAGTGGGGAAATAAGAAAATGAGGCGCCTGGGAGGGGGGCCCAGTGTAGGTGTGAAATTGCAGCGAAGCTGGAAGTGTGTGGAACTGTTACTCTTATGGAGATTGTTAAACCACCATTTCCAACTGATTACTGACCATTTCTTCCTATTCCCCCATCCTCATCAACTCCAAGATTGAATAAGTAGTTGATCTTGTAACACTCCATACCTTGGATGCTGTTCATTTTTGTTCTACATCTGTAGACTAAGCTGTAACCTCTTCTAGTTCCGTTATAGAGTACAACTGTGACCCTTGACCTGGAAGAGATTTCTTCCAGCCTACTCCCCATTACTATGTGTGCAGTTATAGATGTACTGTCCTGGCTTCATACCCATTACCTGTTGCTGTGTGTTGGGCCCTAAAGTGCCCAAATGAGAGCAGTTTGATGCTTCAATGAACAGGATGTGTCTGTAGGGAGGCAAAGTTCCTGGGCAAGTAGAGATACTGAAATGGCTTTTTTTAAATAGATGGTGAGAACATTTCATTTTTATTTTGCATGACATTGTGACAAGGCATTGTTGTCTATGAAGTTTACTCTTTATTATTAAGAAATTTTTTATTCATTTTACATATCAACCACAGATACCTCTCTTCTCCCTCTTCCTACCACCCCTTCCCCCCACCCGCTCCATTCCCACCTCCTCCAAGACAATGTATCCCATGAGGAGTCAGCAGAGCAGAGCCTGGTACATTCATTTGAGGCAGGTCCAAGCCACTCCTCCCTGCACCAAGGCTGTATGAAGTGTCCATAGGCACTGGGCTCCAAAAAGCCCACTCATGCACCAGTGACAGACCCCAATCTCACTGCTGGGGGACCCCTAACCATTTTAAGCTAAACATCTGTCTTTCCTATCCAGAGGGCCTAGTCCAGTACCATGGGGGCTCCTCAGCTATTGGTCCACAGTTCATTAGTTTCCACTAGTTTGGCTGTCTGTCTCTGTACGTTTTCCCATCATGATCCTGATGCCCCAAAGTGGCAGTACAAATTTGCCAACAGTGGAGGAGTGTTCCCCTTGCTTCGCATCCTTTCCAACATAAGCTGTCATCAGCGTTTTTGATCTTAGCCATTCTGACAGGTATAAGATGGTATCTCAGAGTTGTTTTGATTTGGATTTCCCTGATGACTAAGGATGTTGGACAATATCTTTCAGCCATTTCAGATTCTTCTGTTGAGAATTCTCTGTAGCCCATTTTTTAAATTGGATTGTTCAGTATTTGATGTTTAGTTTCTTGAATTCTTTATATATTTTAGAGATCAGCCCTCTGTGAGATGTGGGGTTGGTGAAGATCTTTTCCCATTCTGTAGGCTGTCATTTTGTCTTATTGACTGTGTCCTTTGCCCTACAAAAGCTTCTCAGTTTTAGGAAAATCTGGTAGAATTCTGTGCTGAAACCATCTGGTCCTGAGGTTTTTTAGGTTGGGAGACTTTTAATGACTGTTTCTATTTCCTTAGGGCTTATTGGTCTATTTAAATAGTTTATCTGGTCTTGATTTAACTTGGTATGTGGTATCTATCCAGAAAATCCGTCCATTTCTTTCAGATTTTCCAATTTTGTGGAGTACAGGTTTTTGAAGTAGGACCTGAAGATTCTCTGGATTTCTTCATTTTCTGTTGTTATGTCCCCCTTTTCATTTCTGATTTTGTTAATTTGGATGCTCTCTCTCTGTCTTTTGGTTAGTTTGGATAAGGGCTTGTCTATCTTGTTGATTATCTCAAAGAACCAACTCTTTGTTTCATTGATTCTCTGTATTGTTCTCTTGGTTTCTATTTTATTGATTTCAGCCCTCAGTTTGATTATTTTCTGGTGTCTATTCCTCCTGGGTGAGTTTGCTTCTTTTTGTTCTAGAGCTTTCAAATGTACTGTTAAGTCACTAGTGTGAGATTTCTCCATCTTCTTTATGTGGGCATTTAGTGCTATGATTTTTTTTTTTTCTTAGCACGGTTTCCATAGTGTCCTATAAGTTTGGGTATGTTGTAATTTCATTTTTATTGAATTCTAGGAAATCTTTAATTTCTTTCTTTATTTCTTCCTTGACCCATTGGTGATTCAGTTGGGCATAATTCAGTTTCTGTGAGATTGTAGGCTTTCTGTAATTTTTGTGTTTGAAATCTAACTTTAAGCCATAGTGGTCTGATAAAATACAGGAAGTTATTCCATTATTTTTTGTATCTGATGAGATTTGCTTTGTGACCAAGGATGTGGTCAATTTTAGAGAGGGTTCCATGGGGTGCTGAGAAGAAGGCATATTCTTTTGTGTTAGGGTGGAATGTTCTGTAGATATCTATTAAGCCCATTTGAGTCATAATGTCTGTTAGTTCCCTTATTTTTCTGTTAAGTTTCTGTCTGGCAGACCTGTTCATTGGTGAGTGGGGTGTTGAAGTTTCCCACTAGTAGTGTGTGGGGTTTGATGTCCAATTTAAGCTTTAGTAATGTTTCTTTTACAAATGTGGGTGACCTTGTATTTGGGGCTTAAATGTTCAGAATTGAGACTTCATCTTGGTGGATCTTTCCTGTGATGAGTATGTAATGTCTTTCCCGATCTCTTTTGATTAATTTTAGTTTGAAGTCTATTTTATTAGATATTAGTATAGCTACATCAGCTTGCTTCCTAAGTCCTTTGATTGGAAAGACTTTTCCCAGCCTTTTACTCTGAGGCAGTGTTTGTCTTTGAAGTTGAGGTGTGTTTCTTGTATGCAGCAGAAGGATGGATGTTTTGTACCCATTCTGTTAGCCTGTGTCTTTTTATGGGCGAATTGAGACCATTGAAATTAATGGATATTAATGACCAGTGATTATTAATTACTGTTATTTTTTAGTGGTAGTGTTGTTTGGGTGTTTCCCTTCTTTGATATTTGTTGGTGTGGGATTATCTATTGCCTGTGTTTTCATGGGTGAATCTAACTTCTTTAGTTTGGATTTTTCCTACTAGTGCTCTTTATAGGGCTGGATTTGTGGATAGGTATTGTTTAAATCTGGTTTTATCATGGAATATTTTGTTTACTCCGTCTATGGCGATTGAGAATTTTGCTGGGTATAATAGTCTAGGTTGGCATCCATGGTCTCTTCATGTCTCCATAATGTCTGTCCAGGACCGTCTGGCTTCAGAGTCTCCATTGAGATGTCAGGTGTTATTCTGATGTGTCTGCCTTTATATGTTACTTGGCCTTTTTCCTTTGCAGCTCTTAATATTTTTCTTTATTCTGAATGTTTAGTGGTTTTATTATTATGTGGTGAGGAGACTTTTTCTTTGGATCCTGTCTATTTGGTGTTCTGTAAGCTTCTTGTATCTTCATAGGCATTTCCTTCTTACAACTTAGAAAACAAAGTTTTCTTCTGTGATTTTGTTGAATATATTTTCCTTGCCTTTGGGTTGGTATTCTTCTCCTTCTTCTATGTCTATTTTTCTTAGGTCTCATCTTTTCATGGTGTCTCAAATTTCCTGGACATTTTGTGTATGACTTTGTTGGCTTTAGTGTTTTCTTTGATTGAGGAATCTATTTCCTCTATTGTATCTTCAATGCCAGAGATTTTCTCTGGCGTTCTGTTGGTTATGTATTTCCTGTTCATTTACTCAGATTTTCCATTTCCTGCATTCCCTCAGTTTGTGTCTTCTTTATAGCCTCTGTTTCAGTTTTCAAGTCTTGAACTGTTTCCTTCACCAGTTTGATTGCTTTTTCTTGGTTTCTTGGCTTTCTTTAAGGGATTTATTGATTTCTTTCAATTGTTTTGTTTGTCTTTACCTTGATTTCTTCAAGGGAATTTTTCATTTCCTCTTTAAAGGCCTCTATCATCTTCTTAAAGTAATTTTAACGATCAATTTCTTCTGCTTCTTCTGCTTTGGGATGTTCAGGTCTTACTGATGTAGAACCAGTAAGTTATGATGGTGCCATATTGGTATTTATGTTATTGACTGTATTTTTGCACTTGTGTCCACCTATCTCTTTCTCCACTTGGTGAAAGCAGTGTCTGTGTCTGAGGGAACCTCTCTTGTTCCGATTGATACTCTTGGTCCTATGGGAGCTCTTGGTCTAATAGGGGCTCTTAGTCCAATCAGTGCTGATGGACTCTGTGTCTCAGGGAGCAGCTCTTAGTCCAATTGGCACCGGTGGGCTCTGTTTCAGGAATCAGCTGTTCTCAATTGGTGCATAGTTGGCTTATGGTTCCAGTGCTCACTGGTGCTGCAAGGGATATTTAGCTTCTTGAGGGGGTGGGGGAAGAGGCAGCTGCTCAGTCCCTAGAGCTCCAATGGATAGGTGGAGGGGCAAGGAATGTGCCCCCAGGGCCTAGGGGCCAGAGACTTGGTCTTTCAAGTCCAGAGATGGGGTCTCACCTGTTCCCAATCAGTGCAGGGTGGGCTTATGGCTCCGATGGTCACTGGTGCTGCAGGGGATGGTTGGCTTGCTGAGGGGGTGGGGGAAGAGGCAGCTGATCAGTCCCTGGGGTTCCAATGGCTGGGGAAGGGGCAGGGGGAATGTGCCCCTGTGACCTAGGGGCCAGAGACTTGGTCTTCCCCGTCCAGAGATGGGGCCTTACCTGTCCCCAATCGGTGAAAGGTGGCCTGAAATGGATTTTTAAGTAGCATCTCAGCTGAGTCCCCTGGCCTTGGTGAATTATTAGGCCTGGGGAAAATGTTTGGAGAATTATCACTTGGTCCTGTGTGCTACATTAGGTCCTTTGTAGTTGGCAGAGAAAATAAATCAATGTGATTATCTAGGAATCCTCTTCATTTGGGCTTTCATAGAAAGTAAAATTAGATCCTGTGGTGGCTTTAATGAGAAAGACCCCTATAGGCTCATATATTTGAATGCTTGGTCCCCAGTTGGTAGAACTATTTGGGGAGGATTGGGAGGCATAGCCTTGTTAGAGGAGGTGTGGCCTTGTTAGAGGAGGCATATTGTTGGAGGTGGGCTTTGAAGTTTCAAAGGCCCACAGCATTCTCAATTAACAACCTTCCCCCAGCTGAGTGCTTGTTGATCAAGATGTGAGCACTCAGCTACTGCTCTAGTGCCATGCCTACCTGTCTGCTGCCTTGATTCCTGCCATATTGGTCATGGATTTACCCTTAGAAACTGTAAGCAAGCCACCAGTTAGAAACTTTCTTTCACAAGTTGCCTTTATGGTGGTGTCTCTTCAAGCAATAGGAAAGTAGCTAAGATAAAGCCTGTCATGCTTCCATGCTCTGCCTTTCCAGGAGCTTGGGCAGGGTTGCAGGGCCTGCTCGCTGTTCAGCAGGCAGATCAGAGGGCTCATCTTCACCAGGGATACTGGGGAAGAGTTTAGTTGTACTGTTCAGCCTTCATGAGTGCCAGCAAAAGCTGTGAGACTTGTCATACCTGTGCTGAGGTTCCTCACCTTTCTCTTGAACACTGGTGAGCTCACAGGCACACTTCTGGTGTCTTCTCTGAATAGTCAAAGTGTCAAGAGCAGACCTATTGCCTGGTCTCCATCCCAGAACTGTCAGTCAAACAGCCCCTTTGCTGGCATGTGGTCAGACTGGTTCCAAGTCATCCAACTATTCCCAACATGTTCTGGTCACTCTTAAAATAGAAGGCTCCCTGAAGTACTAGCATGTATCCAAGCAGTTCCTATTTTGAGGTGGGAATATTCTGCAGTCCTGGTGCTAGAATTCTTCTCCAAGAAAAGACTTACCCACAGTTCCAATAACCACCTCACCACTAAGTCTACATATTTACCTTTCCTGGGTTTTCTTCCTCCTTTGCTCTAAATACTGACATTACTCTTGTCAAAATATCAAGAACATGAACATGAGAATTTTTTCTTTATAGTCTGACCAAAATAGTAAAGACATACATTTCTGGGCTTGGGTTGTAGCTCAATTTACATTGTCCTTACCTAGCATGCTTAAAGGCACAGGATCTCTATGAGCTGTATAAAGCCAAATATAGTGTGTGCCAGTCCTGTAATGCTAGCAGTTGAGGAGGTAGATGCTGTAATGCCAGAGTCATCCTAGTCTACAAAGTGACTTTGTGTTCAGGGATGGACACATGACACTACCTAAAAATAGAAAATGACACTCTGTTTAAAAAAAGAAAAGGCAACCATTTCTTTCCCCCAATTATGATATTGCTATTTACAGTAAAGAAGCAAGCAAAGGGCCTGATTTAATTTTTAAAATTCACTGACATGCTTTTTTTTGTCTTATTAAGTATTCTACCTGGAGAATATTCCCTGTGTGTTTGAAAAAAAAAGTGTATATTAGTGCATGTGGTTAGAATGTCCAGTTTGCCTATTAGGCTTTATTATAGTGACTTCCTTTTACCTTTTGGATGCTCTATTTTTTATTATATATTATTGAAAATAATATGTTGTAATCTATATTGATTTGGAACTGCCCATGTCTCACTTCATATTATTAATCCCAGTTGGTTTTTAAATTTTTTTTGACACAGCATTTCATGTAGTCCCAGTCCCAGAATTCCCTTTACCAAAGGATAATCTTGTTCTGGTCCTCTTCTACATCCCAATTTTTGGGATAATAGTACTGCTACCACCATCCCCTGCTACTTTTTCAAATAATTGTTTTTATCAAATACAGAATGATCCATTGACAGGCTTTCTTGCATGGCTAGTGTAGTACTGAATTTTGGCAGACTTAGTCATTTTGCCATTATTTCTTTAAATGTTCTTTCTTCCCCTTTCTCTACCCCTTCTAATTCTCAGGCAGTTACTCAGGTGTCCTCATGATTCCTGGTATCCTGTGCTAACATTTTTTTCTTTTTTGATTTATATTTTATTTGTTTATATTATGGAATGTGTGCCATGGCACAGGTGTGGAAATCATGAGACAATTTTTGGGTGTCAGTTCTCTTTTACTATGTGAATGCTGGGGACCAAACTCAGGGTGTCAAGATTGGCAGCAAGCATTTTTACCCATGGAGCCATCTCATGAACTCTTACAATTTTTTCTTTCTGCCAAGTATTTTTGTTACTGTTGAAAATATTTTTTCTATACAATATATTCTGATCAAGGTTTTACCTCCTCCATCTTCTCCCAGATTCTCCCCATCTCCCAACACATCTTAAACCACACCTTCCAATACTTTTAATAGCTTTCTTTCCCATTCCTCGGACTGAATAACCTAAATTGACTCAAGATTACCTGATTCTCCTTTTGCCTCCTTGCACATGATAGGCCCTCCTTCCAATGATTTTTATTCAAATTTATTATTTTATTTACCTTATAAATAATGCTGTTAGAATATATTTTTTTAATCCATTTCTTTATTGGTGAGGAGGTGGGGCCAGTGCATGCCATGCTGCATATGTGGATATTACAGGACAACTTTAGTTAGTTCTCTCCTCCCATCATGTGGGTGCTGGGTATGGAAATCAGGTTGTCAAGATTTAAGGCAAAGTCTTTTATCTGCAGGGTTGTCTCACTAGCCCTTATTTTTTTAATTTGTAGAATTTTTATTTGTTATTTGGAAAAGCAGTCTGATAATCTTTGTGACATTCTTTTCTATTGGTTTCCTGTAATTCCTTTCCTATATTATAATCACCTCTAGCTTTTCAAGCACATTTAGAGTAGAAGTATTAAAATCTTAGTATAACAATCCCAATTTCTCTCTTTCACTGAAAACAATTTCATTTTATTTATATATAGTTTATGCATGTGCTTACACATATACACTCAAGGTATGAATCCATGTGTTCGCAATTGCTGTGCAGAGGTCAACATTGAGTGTCCTATTCTATTACTTTTCACATCATTTTAAAATTTTAAATATATTTATTTATTAAAATAAAATATTTTTTTTTTCATTTTACACACCAACCCCAGTTTGTTTTAAATTTTGTTTTTAATTCATTTGTACCATTTTAAGTGTGTGTGTGTGTGTGTGTGTGTGTGTGTGTGTGTGTGTGTGTTCATGCATGTGCACATGTGAAGGTGCCTATAGAAGCAGAGTGTCTTATTTCCCTGGAGCTGCAGTTATAGGTGGTTGTGAGCCACCTGATGAGGGAAGGTGATGAGCAATGCATACTCTCAACTGCTGAGCCATCTCTCCATATACGTGATTTTTATTTTTAAATTATGTGCGTATATGTGCATGAGTGTGGTTTGTGCACATGTGGCAGATCCCATGGAGTTTGAGTCACATGCTCTTGTAAGCTGCCTGTTGTGGATGATGGGAATCAAGCTTAGGTCGTCTGCAAGCGGAACATGCACTGCTAATTGTTGAGACATCTCTCTAGCCACCATCCCACCTTGTTTTCTGGAACAGAACCTGTCTCTAAACTGTAGGTAGAAGTTTCTGTCCTGTCTGACAGCTCTCAAATAACCGGCAGCAGCTTCCAAAATAACTGACTTGGAGACCTAGTATAAATTATAAATGCTTGATTGATAGCTCAGGCTTGTTACTACCTCTTGCATCTAAATTAACCCATATTTCTTATATATACTTTGCCATATTACTCATGGCTTGTTACCTTGTTTTCTATAGGTCTTATTTTCCTTGGAGGCTGGCTGGCGTTCATATGATTCTACCCTTCTTCATTCCAGCATTCTCACCTATACTTGGCTATACAAAGGGAGTATTTCACAGCACTAAACCTTGAGCCCACAGTTACAGCTAGACTGGTTGGCCAGCAAGCCCTTTGGATCTACCTTTCTCACAGAAACCAGGTTTAAAATGTTTGCCACTGTGCCTGGCTTTTATATCTATGTTGGGGATCAAAATTAGATCTTCATGCTTAATTAGCAGCCATTTTCACTACTGAGCCCTCTCCCAGTCCCACTTTTAAAAATTGAGATGGAGGCCTCATGTAGCACAGGATATACTTGAACTTCATGTGCAGCCAAGGATGACCATGAAATTCTGATTCACATACAATCTACTTCTCAAGTGCTGTTATTACAGACCTTGGCCACTGTGTTCAGCTCTTATTATTTCTGCTACTACTTTCTCCATGAATTGGCCCCATTGTCTGTATCATTGCATGACCTCTTTCTTTCCTTTTCATTAAAACATATTTCATTAAAAAATTAAAATATAATTACATTGCTTCCCCTTCTCCCCTCCAACCCCTCCCATCTATTCCCCACATCTCACTCCCTTCCAAAATTATGGCCTCTTTTATGATAATTTTGTGCACACACACACATACACACACACATATTGTATATGATTTCAGGGCTGACCAGTTGGTACTGGGTAACCAGTTAGGGAGCTCATCCATGGGGAAGACTAATTCTCCTCCTCTCAGCATTCCTCAGTCCCCTGGAGCTCTTTGTCTAGAGCTGAGGCCCTGTGAGGGTTCCTCCTTATATCTTAGCAACTGTATTGGTGTTGTCCTTATTCAGGTCTGCTTGTCAATTTTCTTGAAGGCTGCATGGTGCCATAGGACTAAGAATGTGTCCCACCCATGACAATTAGGAACGAGTATTTACATCTGATTACATGCCATTTGAACATAAACAGAAACACTGTAACTTGGGCTAAGGAAGACACCACAGGAGGACCATATGTGACCACCAATGGAAATCTGTAGCCTTGACTAGGGAGTGACAGGACACCTCAGCACATCTCATTACACAGACAGAAGTCTGGGCCTGAGGCCTCCTCCAGTGTGCAGTCATGGTGTCACTGATGAGTGCAGCCTTGCTGTAGGTGTGAGTAGGGTACAACTGCATGGCCATTGTCCAAGAGGGAGATGCTTCAGAGAACTCCTTGAAGGATAGCTGTTAAGGATTCCTGAATGGAAGACACGTTTTATAGCTGCCCCCATGGCTCTGAGATAGTGTGCTTTTATTAACTGAGTGTCCTGTACACCTTGTGCTTAAATGTCCTCAGCCATGTGTTCTCCCTTCCTTCTTTCCAAATGTGAAGCCTCCCATCATATGGAGGTTGTAGCAGGAGCTGAAGAGAAGCCCATGCTTATCCAACCTGAGTCTAGAGAAGCCACAGCTGCAGCAGATGGAGAATGAGGAGGGGGAATGTTTGTAAGGCAAGTGGAGGTCCTCTGAACTGTCAGCACCAAGAAAAGTCACATCTGCATTGTCTATTTAAATGACATTTCTTTGGTAACTTAGACCTGAGCCATCTTAGAAGACGCTTGAAACATATGTTGAGAATTCAGCTCTTTTTTTTTTTTGTTTTTGGTTTTTTTCGAGACAGGGTTTCTCTGTGTAGCTTTATGCCTTTCCTGGAACTCATTTTGTAGACCAGGCTGGCCTCGAACTCACAGAGATCCGCCTTCCTCTGCCTCTCGAGTGCTGGGATTAAAAGCATGTGCCACCAATGCCCATCCGAGAATTCAGCTCTTTATTGTAAACACAAGGGCTGAGTAGCTAAGGGTGTAATATCAGAATATTGTTGGCAGCAACACCTAAGACCTCTGACAGAATTAGCTGTTGGCCCATGCCACTTATGGCCACAGATGTTTCGCACAGAAAGGGAGGGTAGGGAAAATAATTGGGAGGAGTCTAGTTACCATTTCATTGCCTGGGCATGGTGAACTCTGTGGGTGCTCTCTTACAAAGTTTCAGTCAGAGTCCAGGGCTGGAATGAAATCCAAGTATGGGTGACAGGGATCATCTACATTGGGAAAAAGCTTTGTTTCTTCCTAGGGTCTTGCTTTGTCTTTCTTGTATACAGATTTGTGGTCCTCTATGGTAAGAGTGAGGTGAGGACAGTATGAAAGGTGACAAAAAAGAATATGTGTGTAAGTGTGACCCTACTATGGAACTTGGAAAGTATCTGTAATATACAGAGCTTACTGACTGTGAATTAGAGGTGTTACCTCCTGGAAAGAGACCTTGACACTCTGTTTAAATGACATTTTCTTGATTACTTAGACATGTATCTTAATAATCTCAGAAGACACACAAAACACACATGTTGGAAATTCACCTCTTTATTGCAAATATAAACACTAATGAAATCAACATGTAGTACCAAGGTTTTGGCGGCAGCCAAAATCTCATGTGCATCTGCCTCCTGAGCAAGGGTGGCTCTCCAAGGCTCCTCCACAATCTCCAGAGAAAGATGTTCTGGGAAGCAGGAGGAGAACTTCTGAGTGCTTATAGCCTCTTATATCTCCTGTATTGTTCTCTCCTCTTAAAAAACCATCTCTACAATGAGTGAGAAAAAGGGACAGGTTCAGTGTAGTAAACTTTTAGGACCACAATTGAAGTACTTAAAAACAATCAGCAGGAATCTCCAGAATTAGATCATCTACTAATAAAGATACACGGACTTTGTTCTTTCCTAGTTGTAGTAACCAAGTATTTTCCAACTGGATTTAGGTTGTACTCTACACTGTAGCTGAAAAATTTCCTGTGTTCTGGCCTGCTGACAGCTGGGACAAAACCTCTCCCATTAGCATCCCCAAGTAAACACAAAGAGGCTTATATTAATTATAGCTGCATGGCCATGGCTCAAGCTTTTTGCTAGCTAGCTCTTATATCTTAAATTAGCCCATAACTATTAATCTGTGTATCACCACATGTTCCGTGGCTTTACCTGCATCCCATTACATGTTGCTCCTTGGGCAGCTCCCTGGTGTCTCCCCTGCTCTGCCCTTCTCCTTCCTCCTCTCTAGTTAGAATGTCCTGCCTAATCCTATTCTTCCTCAAGGTTGGCCAAATAGCTTTATTTATCAACTAATCAGAGCAACACATATTCACAGCATACAGAATGACATCACCCATTAATTTTCCTTGATTATGATAAAAGATTTGAAACCTTAGACTCACAAATATAGGATAGATATTATATCTTCTTTAATTTTGCCAAATACAAATAGACTAGATATTATAATTCTTGCTTGATAACTGTTTTGTTATATGCAATTTTACTATGTTAAAGTTAAAACCTTCCTTTTGAATACAAAGAAAACGGGAAATATGGGTGATGTCATTCTGTATGCTGTGTATATGTGTTGCTCTGACTGGTTAATAAATAAAGCTGTTTGGCTACTGGTGAGGCTGAATAGGGTTATGTGGGACATTTTAACTAGAGAGGAGGAAGGAGAAGGGCAGAACATGGGAGATGCTACTAGCCACCACCAGAAGAAGCAAGATATAAAAGTAGGGTAAGCCATGAGCCACGTGGCAAAGTATAGATTTATAGAAATGGGTTAATTTAAGATATAAGAACTAGATAACAAGAGGCCTGCCATGGCCATAGTTTAAAAATAATATAAGCCTGCATGTGTTTATTTGGGTCCGAGCAGCTGAGGGACTGGTGAGTAAGAGAGATTTGTCCTGACCGCATGCCAGGCAGGACACAGGAAAACTTTCAGCTACACCACACTTTGAAACTCATACCTGTCACCATTATTAAGGCCAAGGACCTGTGGCTAGACAGATCATAGGTCCTAGGGGAGAACATATTACTATTCCACTGCTAGAATACTATTAAAGTGACTCCTAATGGCTTATTGCTTTATCCATATGTTAGTGAATTTCTCAGCCCTCATTAGAGAAACTTCTATTTTCAGTAGATGATGATTAACACAGAGACCTACAACTAGCTAAGGCACAGAAAATAAGAGATTGAGGGTTGGGGATTTAGCTCAGTGGTAGAGCACTTGCCTAGCAAGGCCCTGGGTTTGATCCTCAGCTCAAAAAGAGAGAGAGAGAGAGAGAGAGAGAGAGAGAGAGAGAGAGAGAGAGAGAGATATTGAAGAATTCTCAGCCAGGCGGTGGTGGCGCACGCCTTTAATCCCAGCACTCAGGAGGCAGAGGCAGGTGGATCTCTGTGAGTTCGAGGCCAGCCTGGCCTACAAAGTGAGTTCCAGGAAAGGCGCAAAGCTACACAGAGAAACCCTGTCTCAGAAAACCAAAAAAAAAAAAAAATTCTCATCCCCAAATGGAACATATATAACACATTTTTTTCCTCAAAGCTTGGATACTATTTTGAGAGAGAGGGCAGAAAGAGTGTAAGAGCCAGAGGCTGTGCATGACCCTAAGGAAAAAGTGTTTTCTTGGAACATCAGGATATATATATGAATGATTATTTGGGCAGCACAAATTAGCTTGAATGGGTTATAAAAAGTGGATACACAAAGTTGTGTGGATGGGGTGGGGAAGAGTTGGGGGAGAATGAATATGATCGAAACATGTAGGAAATTTTCAAAGAACTAATAAAGAAAATTAAAAAAACCAGTAGGATTAGATATTTTGACTAGATACTTTCTCCATTTCCCTAAGCTAAGTTTGCATTAGTTATATGAGTTCAGCCTGTGAATTATTAGCAATCCCTCCTGTAAGGATAGAATTTATGATTAGTTTTTACTATTAGTGTCATGGACACCCCTAGCTACACTGATTTGAATAATTCATATGTCACAACCACATTATGATTCACCAGAGAAATGCGTTCTACAGAACACCAGCCTTGCCCGGGCCAGGCAGTGGTGGTGCACTCCTTTAATCCCAGCACTCGGGAGGCAGAGACAGGTGGATCTCTGTGAGTTTGATGCCAGTCTGGTCTACAGAGTGAGTTCCAGGACAGTGAGGGCTTCACAGAGAAACCCTGTCTCGAACACCAAAACCAAAAAAAAAAAAAAAAAAAAAAGAATATCAAGTCTTAGAGTGTATGCATATATATCCTACTTACTGTGTATAATTAATACAATATACATTATGTATACATATTTTCTAAGCTAAAATGCATACATTAATAATTTAGCCACAAGATACATGTATGTGTAGTGTGTGTACACTAAAGTAGTGAAAATAGCTTAGCATATTCTCTGTTCCTTAGGAAGTTATGTGTCTACTGCAATTGAGCCATTCCAGATTGGTAGGTCTTTCTTTTTCCATTTTCTACCCACCAGGACCACAAATCTCAAAAGCCATTTTGAGTGGTCTGGAATGATGCTTTAGTGGTTAATTCTTGCTGGTCTTGTAGACGATTTGAGTTTAGTTCCTAGAACCCATTTGTGCTGCTCATAAATATCTGTAACTGACTCCTCTGCTTAGACCCCACTTCCTTATCTCTCATCCTGCACAAGACAACTCCAAATAGATCAAAGCCCTCGACATAAGACCTGATACCCTTTAAATATTTAAAAAGTCATTTTGAAACATGGAAAATTGAAAAAGCAACACAATTTGACCCAGAGAACCAACAGGACCTACAGTTAAAGTAAGTTCTAGAATGGCTGTCCTACCAAATGGCTTTTCTGTGCTTACTGACCTGCAGTCTGGCTTCAGTCACACCCATGCTTGTTGCCAGACGTGCTCTGTGGTAAAAATGGAAGACATTCAGTATTTTGAACTATGGACATGTGGAATTAAATATGAGAAGGATATTTTATATTTGTTTCAAAATGTTTGTCTCATTCTCTACCTTCTCTGATATTCACTTTGATAATTTTGAGACTTTTAGAACGAATTATTTTATTACCAAACTACCATTAATAACTATGCAAACCAAAGCACGTCTCTAATAAGCAATTTGAAAACCACTAATGTAGACAGTAAAAACCTCAGAAGAAGTGCTCTTAACACTAGGTATAGTCATCCAGGAAACTTAACTCAAACAAATCAACAACAAAAACTAAAACCAACACAAAACAAGGCAAAAACTACCAAAGAAATGTAGACAGAGAAAATCTGTGGGAAGCATTTTGTTAGGCTAGAAGGAGGCTCAAATAAAGAAGCTTAATCAAAGCATCCAATAATTTTTAATATTCAAATAATATGTATCAGAAAAAAGAAATATCACACTTATTTCTTTTATTTGTTTTCTTAATGTGTGCATGTGTGGAGGTCAGAGGACAGCGTGCAGGAATCTTCTTCTTTCATGTGTATCCTCAGAATGGAACTCAGGTTCTCATGCTTGGTGGCAAATGCCTTTACCTGCTAAGCCATCTTGCCAGTCTAGGTAAAGAAATATTAAAAATCACACCAAACACAAGATGAATGTTATAAAATCTCACAACACTAGCCACACAGACCTGAATTCCAAGCACAATTGGAAGCTGAGGCTTCCTGCAAGTTCCAGGGCAGCCTTGCTACAGAGTGAGGTCCTGTATCTGAAAGCCAGAAGAGGTCACCCCCCCCAACACACACACACACACACACACACACACACACACACACACACACACCCACACACCTCTGCCCCTGTCAGAAAAAAGTATGGTGGAATATACCTTCAATCCCAAATGGCTTAATGGAGACAGGGCTGGCCTGGAACTCATTAAAGAACTGAGATAACTTTGAACTTCTGATCTACCCGCCTCCAATTCCCAAGTAATGAGATTACAGACCTGTACCCCCCTACTCAGCCTGGTTTGTTTTTAGTTTTTTAAAAAATGTTTTAAAGATAGCCTCCCTGTCTGTAGCTGAGGCTGACATGGCACTCACCATGGCACTCAGCATTGTAGCAAGACGGCTGGAGGAAAAGGTGCTTGCCTGCATGCCTGAGTTCAATACCGGGGCCACACATGATGGATGAAGAGAAACAACTCTCAGAAGTTGTCATCTGTCCTCCACATGCACAATGTTGCGAACATGCACACACAAGTGCAACACACACATACACACACAAAAGGAGGGCTTAAATAAAAGAAATTAAAGCATTACTTTTAAAAATACAATAAAAAAGGGACAAGAGGGGAACCCAGAGGTGCTGAAAGTTCTTCCTGTACTACTTCATTCCCCCACTAAACAGAAGACCAAGTTAGGCAATGTACTCACGCTTCTGCGGCGCTGATGTATTGAGTGCGCTGGAAAATGCTCTCTAGCTCTTGGAGCTGCACCAGGGTGAATCTGTGGTGGTGACGGGGGCGGTATCCAGGAACCAGCATTCTCACGGGATGAACACAGGACCACTGCATTGGCACGGGCGGCACACCCTCGTTGTCTCCCATGCCCTCGTGAACCAGCTCCTGAGGTAGCTGCTCATTCTCCCGGGCACCGCCACTGGCGCCCTCTTGGTTCCCGTCATCCGCGAGGCCTGCAGCATCAGCAGCAGAGGGGCCTTCTCCACTTAATTCTCCGGCTCCTTCCCCTTCTGCCGCCGCTGCGGCTTCCCGTCCAGGCTGGCCTTGTCCACTCGCTTCCTCATTTCTCCCCTCTCCGTCCGGCAAGACCATGGGTGCCTTCGCACCTAGAAGAGGGGAAACAGAAAGATTGGGTGACAGGGCCCAGCGTGGTCGAAGTCGCTATGGCGCCAGGGAAGGCGAAGCCGGCAGTGCGCAGGGCCCATCCGGTCACCTCTGAAGGCCATTTCTCCCCTCACGGACATCACCAACCCACTGTTCCTAGCACACACTGACCACTCCAGTTTTCCTCGTCCTCGTCAGGTCCCACATGAAGCAGGTAGTCGACGTTTTGACGCTTCATGTTCTGAACACCGTCGGAGCCGCTTGCGGCTCGCTGTCCTTAAGGCCGCTGAAGAAGATTCTGAGGTGGAGCCCTCTACCGTCCCGGAAGTAAGGCCTCTCAACCAGTAAGGCCTAGCTTCTGGTACCAGGGCCCCATGGTTTATATTAGCATGTATCCAATACTGGGCGTGCTGTCCTGGCTTCCAGGTAACCTCCTGTTTCTATGGACTGAGCCTCTGAGGTGCAAAATTGAGGGCAGTTTGGAGCTTCAGTGAGCTGGATGCGTTTGCAGGGAAGGCATGGCTCCTGGGCAAGTGGAGTATAAAAGGGCCCTTCCGAGTTGTAACTTTATGCATCTTTTCGCCCTGGTGAATTATCTTCCTAGGGAACTCATGATGGTCAACTACAGGAACTGATTTGCTGGCAGTAAGAAGAGATTCCTCCAGTAGCTCTGGAGGCCTTGTGGAAATGTGTGGAGCATATCTCTTGGTCTAGTATTCCACACTGGGTCCCTGGTACTTGGCAAAGAACGGATATTAACCTAATGTGTTTAACTGGGAGGTTCTTCTTTGGAATTTCACAGAAAATGAAGTTAGATCCTGTCATGCTTCCATGCTCTGCCTTTCCAGCAGCTGGGCAGGGTTGCAGGGCCTGCTCGCTGTTCAGCAGGCAGATCAGAGGGCTCATCTTCACCAGGGCTACTGGGGAGGAGTTTAGTAGTACTGTTCAGCCTTCATGAGTGCCGACAAAAGTTGTGAGACTTGTCATACCTGGGCTGAGGTTCCTCACCTTTCTCTTGCACACTCCCCCTCCCCCACCTCACACACTTCTGGTGTCTTCTCTGAATAGTCAAAGTGTCAAGAGCAGACCTATTCCCTGGTTCCCATCCCAGAACTGTCAGTCAAGCAGCCCCTTCGCTGGCGTGTGGTCAGACTGGTTCCAAGTCAGCCAACTATTCCCAACATGTTCTGGTCACTCTTAAAATAGAAGGGGCCCTGAAGTACTAGCATGTGTCCAGGAAGTTCCTATTTTGGGGTGGGAATATTCTAGAGTCCTGGTACTGGATTTCTTCTCTAAGAAAAGATTTATCTCACAGTTTTGGTAACCACTTCACTACTAAAGCAGCACATGCGTCATTCCTGTCCTTTGTCTTTGCTGTATAACCTGAATCTGCTGTTGGTGAGGTGTCCAGGGCCCGACAGATAATAATTTTTTTCTCTGTTTCTGGCCAAGATTGTAAAGACACTCATTTCTGGGTTGGAGATGTAGCTCATTTTGCAGAGTATTTATGTAACATGTATAAAGCCATCCATGGTTAATCTGAAGCACTGAAGAAAGAAAGCATGGTGACCCAGTACTTCAATGCCTGTTATCTGAGCACTTGAGAGATTGAGGCAGGGTGGTCAGCTTTTCAAAATCATGTTTGGCTACTGAGTGAGTTGGAACCCAGCCTGCTATATATAAGACTATGTCTCAAAATTAAGGCATTCATTTCTTTTTATCAATTCTCATTTCTCTATATTCCTGTCAAGCTGTGAGCAATGGATCTGGTTTATTTATTTATTTTCCATTTTTACTGTTCAAGAATTGCATGCATGCATACAATGCAGTTTGATCAAATCAACCACACATCCTCCTTCCCCCAATTCTTCCTTTTTTCCTCTCCACTTTTCTCTCCCAATTTTATATTTTTATAAAACCCACTGAGTCTACTTATTGCTGTCTGTGTGTATATGGATCTAAGACTGTAGCATGCATAGTATCCTCATGCACTTATCACTGAAGAAAACTGACTCTTCTTCCCCCAGGAGCCATCAATGGCCTGTAGCTCTTCCGTATGGCTGAAACTACTTAAGGCTTTCTCCAATTCATGCTGGGATTTTTGACTGGCTTTGTCCTGTGCAGATCTTTTATAAGCAGCCACTACCATGGAGTTCATAAATGCAATGGCCCTTTTGAGTACTCTCTGTTTAATTTCAAGCCCCAATTTTAAACTGGGTTTTTATTTTCTTGGTATTCTTCATGTATTCTAGACACCAACCTTTTGTCAGATATATAGTTGGCAAAGATTTTTTTTTCCATTCTATATTCTGCCTCTTTACCAGAAGGATGTTTTCCTTCACTATGCTAAAGCCTTTTAGTTTCATGAGGTTCTGTTGGTCAATTGTTGGTCTTAATGTCAACACCACCAAGGCCTGTTCAGAATTCTTTTCCTGTGCTAATATGTTGAACCATATTCCTCACTTTCTCCATTATCAGTACCGGGTATCAGGTCTTATGTCGAGGGCTTTGATCTATTTGGAGTTGTCTTGTGCAGGATGAGAGATAAGGAAGTGGGGTCTAAGCAAAGGAGTAAGTATAAGTGGCAGGGACATCAGTGTGATGGAGCAGCTCCTGAGTCATTCCAGCTCTGCACAAGTGGGCATGTATACCACATGACTAATTCACCACTTGAGGGCTATGAGATAAGGGAAAATGCCAGTGGCCATGTTAGAGGAACAGGTGGCAATTGAAGCTTGAGAGGTTGGCCCACTAGGAAGCAAAGCTCTGATGGGTGAATCTCAGGCAAGGCCCCTGAAGGATTTGGCCCCAGAATGTCTCATGCTACTGCTATGCCTTTACATGTTTGCTGCTGCCATTTTTCTCTAGTATCTGGCATGGTGTGAATGAGTGTGGGGAGATCCCCACTGTCTGTAATGTAATGTGATTGTCTCTTGGAAATATCCTGTCCTACTGGGCATTTTTACCTGTGGATTATTATAAAGATGATTTCCTCCTAAGCTGTACTGTTTAACTGAAGCAATGATTTTTTTTTTTTTTTTACAAAAATAGTGCCAATTTAAATAGGATTTTGATGATTGAGGATCTTTAATAAATACAGTAAGGGATTATGATAGAGGTTAGCTTATTGAGAAAACTAATATAGGTAAAAGAAAGATGTGATGTTGCCTCCACCCCTTATAAAGCGGGGGCTTCAGAGGATAGGAAATTAGAACAAGGAAATGTCACACAGCTAGTTCTCTTGAGGAGCCATATAGACTGTGGCTTAGGTCAATGATTAATAAAAACAATTGAGTCCCAGAAGCCCAGCTAGCTCAAGTTTTTAAATCTTACTGTTGGGAGATATGTTCAGAGGTTTCAGTGTGAACCATAGCTAAAACAAAGCTTTAAACATGACTTAAGATATTTTTGGTTGTCAGCCTAGCCTTTAACGGCTGGGCCTGGAGAGATGGCTCAGAGGTTAAGAGCACTGGATACTCTTCCAGAGGTCCTGAGTTCAATTCCCAGCAACCACATGGTGTCTCACAATCATCTATAATGAGATCTGGTGCCCTCTTCTGGCCTACAGGCAGAACACTCACTGTATACACAATAAATAAATAAATCTTAAAAAAAAAAAACAAACCCATGACTTAAGATGATTTTGTTAATGGCCTTTAGGTAGAAAATCTTGGAAAACAGTTTAAAGTTTAGAATGGCATACTTTTAATAGCCAAGTGAAGGATTTGTTGAGGTCAGGGAGCAGGAACAATAGTAGCCTGGCTACTGCTGGCTGGTGTGCTTTTCTTGTTAGGATGGGTTGGCGATGAAAGATGATGATTAATTTCTTGTACCCATTTCTACCCTCAACTTCCTGATATATATAAAAAAACTGTTGACGAATAAGTATGAACTCTAAAGGATTTGAAATAGAGCTGACTGTTTTTCATATATAAAAGTTTAGGTTTGAGATTCTAAGATTCCTTATAAAATTACCTTTTGAGATAAGTAATAAAATGGCTGATCCATTCTTTGTAACTTCAAGTGCAGCCTGCCAGCAAAAGACCTGGCTGAGAAAAATACCTTGTCTGCTTGCTTACACTGTTAATCTACAACAAGTTGCATGGACATGAATGCATGTGGGTTCTTGGGAGAATTTGTTTTTCATCTATAGTATGTAGGATGTTCAATTATGTAAGAGAAATGAGAAATATGTTTTTTACCTTTATTCATTATAATCAATCACTTGAAAAAATAGGATGTAACCACTTTGTGATTTTATATTGCCTGAAAGATTCTGTTAGGGATATAAAAACTATAAAGGAAAAATAAAGAGAAGAGAGAACAGAGTCAAAAGATGATAGAAAGACCCTAAGTGTGTGTGTGTGTGTGTGTGTGTGTGTGTGTGTGTGTATTTATATGTGTGTCTCCCTTTTTTGCCAGCCCCAGAGAGTTAAGTTTAGCCTCCCTCGCCAACCCCAGGGAATTAATTTTACTCCTTCAGATAGAAAAGGCAAGTTGAGTGATTAATTTGCCAACTTCACGGATCTCCTACAATCCCTGAGCTGCTAGAGATTGGTACTCATGGGAGCATTAGGAAAAAGACCTCCAGCTTCTATTCAGTGTCTCTCTGCTTCGTTGGAAACCCTAGAAAATGACAGACAGTTACATGGTTGCCACCCAGAGCCAGAAGAGTGGAAACAATAATGTAGCGCACTGGATGCTCCTTGAAATTTTAAGCGGTTCTTAAACTTAATCAGGAACTGTTTAAGAAATTACACGGCCCCAGAGAGTTAAGGGAGAGGAGGGAACTGGTTATACAGGCTGCAGAGCCAAGGCTCAGCCTGCTTGGTCCTGCCACTCCTAGATGTTGCTACAGACCACCCGATAGGGATCCTGCTGTGGGTACTGAGAAGAAGCTGGAAGAAATGCTTTTCCTGTGCTATACCAAGTCTAGGGAATCAGACCAATACATTCCCACCTGTTCTATTTACAGCATCCCAAACCTTTAGTATTTCCAATCTAGAAGCAGCTAGCGAAAGGCAGGGCTGCAAAGAGAAGGACTTCACAGTTCAGAAATTATACTGTTTCTGAAACTCCAAAACTGTGTAATTTAGAAACACACTTTTTAAAGGGTCAGTCAGTTCCTCTTAGGAGGGGGATTGTGCTAGTAGAAGAAACCAAAAGAAAGAAGCCTCCTACTGGTCCGGGTGAGTCAATTCTTCTGTTCCCTTTGAAGCAGCAGGACCTCTGGCAGAGTGCTTGCTAATGCCCTGTAATCTCCACAGAAGTGGAGGATAGCAAGCAAATCTGGGAGCTGCCTAAATGAATGCACTTTGTTGTTTCCTGAGAATCCTGTGAGTAGCCTCTTGGAAAGTTTCTCTGAGACCATGGTAGGTATGAAATCCCAGGTATGGCCAGAACCAGCTCTGTCTGGATAAACATCGTCTCCCTGGAGATTTTTAATGTCCCTCCTGCATATCTGTGGTGCAACATGGTCAGGGTGAGGATACAAACACCATGATGAAGGACAGAAGAATTTATGGGTCAATGTAAGCATACTACCCCACTTGACAAACTCCCATGACATAAAAGGCTACTGATGTTCATTCAGTGATGTGCCTCCACAAAAGGAGACCTTGTCATTTTCTTTAAATGGCATTTCCTTGATAACTGTCATACATACCATACTAATGCAG
Source organism: Onychomys torridus (assembly GCF_903995425.1). Lineage (NCBI taxonomy): Eukaryota > Metazoa > Chordata > Mammalia > Rodentia > Cricetidae > Onychomys > Onychomys torridus. The sequence goes on from NC_050466.1 coordinate 18,192,610, forward strand.
AAGACACAAGAAGAAAATGAGAATCTATTTATTTCAAATACAGGTTCTTATGGAAGAAAGATGTACAACATGTGGGTGGAAGACAAAAATGCATCTGCAAGAAGTGGATCCTGGTCAAGGGGCCACACTGGGGCTCCACCACAATCTTTAGAGAGAGAGATGGACTATCTCCTAGGAGAAGCACTGCTAAGCCCTGGCAGATTCTTCCCTCATCAGATCTGTTCTCTCCTCTTCCTGAGCCATCTCTGCAATGAGAGGGAAGAGGGATTTATTCAGTAGGGTAGTCAGGATATAATCAGAAAACACATCGTGTGACATCAGCTGCTCTCTATAATTTAGATTGCACAGAAGAACCTGCTGTCTCACCACTCTAATGCTGTGTGGGGCTGAGGGGCTGGCACAGGGTCCAGTGCTTGCCTAGAATGTGGGAGGCCCTGGTTTCCATCCCAGTACTGCAGAACAGTACCTGGATAAATGTCCCAATGTTGCATGCCCTTCCTCCCTCCCTACAGTAATTCACCCTGGAGGAAATCAGTAGGATTTTCAGGCAGATGCATCAGCGTGCTTCAGATAACTATGAGGTTGGGTGTCCTTGTCTGTGTGGCTTCACCAGATGCTTCAAAACAACAGAGGGACCAGACACTTGGACTCTGCTTTCCCATTCCATCAGTCTCTGTTTAACCAAGTTTACATCAGCATTATTAGTGCCGGGTTCTGCCTGTCAACTATCCACACACCCAAATTGCCCCTGTAAGGATAGAATCTACGCTTAGTTTTCAGTATTTCAAACAGTTTAGGATCATGGAACCCCTAGCTACACTAATTTGAATCCTTTAGAGGTCATAACCCCAGGACTACTACACAGAGAAACCATACCCAAAGGATACCACCATTAAAGGACTTGAATGCACATGTACACACACACACACACACACACACACACACACACACATACACACACACACACACACACACACACACACACACATACACACACACACGTAATACTGAAAGTAAAAAAGACATAACAAAGCAGGAACATGACTTTCACCTAGGTATGGTGGAGGAAATAGTCTATAATAGTTTTGTGGGAGAGCACTGCCAGAGGCAATGACATCTGGGAGAGTCCAGAGTGGATGTGACCAGACTGATCTGGGCCATGTGAGGAGAGGAGGAGGGAGTGGGGATACAAGGGGAAGGGGGACCAGGAGTAGAGAGACCCAGATGGCTGTAGCAGGCCAGGGCCCAGAAATGTGAGTAGCTGAGGTGGATAAGATGTCCTAGTGACAAGAATTCCCATCCAGGGCATTCCAAGTGGAATGGGAAACTTGGCAGAGAGAAAAATGTTCCAAATCACAGAGGAAAGGAGTCCCTTGTCCTTGTGACTTGGAGCACAGTGGGGGTAAGAAGAACTTCCTGGCATATAGGTGTGGCTTTTCTGGTAACAGTAAACAAAGCAGGCAGCTTGGTGTGAGACTTATCCAGTAGATAAGGACAGAAGAGAGAGCAGGAGAAAAGGGAGATGTCCATGTGGGTGTAGCAGGCCAGAGGAGCAGCAGGCTGAGGGTCAGAGGAACAGGTCTGGAGTGTGGAGGTGCCCACATGGAAGGCATAGCAGGCCGAAGAGCAGAGAGATGAGAGCCGCACTCAGAAAGCAGATAGAGGGAAGCAGCAGCTGAGGAATAAAACTCAAGAATTTGGAATCAAGTGTTGTGGGTGGCAGAAGCTGGCAGAAACAAATGATCCCCGCATACCTTAGGAGAATCAGATTAGCTACTAGGCTAGGAATGGCTGAGTTCCCCAGAAGGGAGCTCAGTTATGCCATTCCCGGGTTTCAGTACCAGATAAATGAAAAAATAAAAATAAAAAAGGAAAGGACATGACTGGTCTAGGATTTCAGAACCAGAAGAATGAAAATAGAAATAAGGAGGAAAGAAACATGACTGGTCCTGGGTTTTGGCACCATGTGAATGAAAAAAAAAAGAAAGAAAGAAAGAAAAAGGAAAGGAACATGACTGGTCCAAGGTGTGATGGAGAATGTTTCTAATAGATGTATGGGAGAGCATAGGTGTGATGGAGAATGTTTCTTATAGATATATGGGAGAGCATAGGTGTGATGGAGAAGGTTTCTAATAGATATATGGGAGAGCATAGGTATGATGGAGAAGGTTTCTTATAGATATATGGGAGAGCATAGGTGTGATGGAGAAGGTTTCTAATAGATATATGGGAGAGCATAGGTGTGATGGAGAAGGTTTCTTATAGATATATGGGAGAGCATAGGTATGATGGAGAAGGTTTCTTATAGATATATGGGAGAGCATAGGTGTGATGGAGAAGGTTTCTAATAGATGTATGGGAGAGCATAGGTGTGATGGAGAAGGTTTCTAATAGATATATGGGAGAGCATAGGTGTGATGGAGAAGGTTTCTAATAGATATATGGGAGAGCATAGGTATGATGGAGAAGGTTTCTAATAGATATATGGGAGAGCATAGGTATGATGGAGAAGGTTTCTAATAGATATATGGGAGAGCATAGGTGTGATGGAGAAGGTTTCTAATAGATATATGGGAGAGCATAGGTATGATGGAGAAGGTTTCTAATAGATATATGGGAGAGCATAGGTGTGATGGAGAAGGTTTCTAATAGATATATGGGAGAGCATAGGTGTGATGGAGAAGGTTTCTTATAGATATATGGGAGAGCATAGGTGTGATGGAGAAGGTTTCTAATAGATATATGGGAGAGCATAGACAGAGGCAGGGATATCTTTCTTTGAGTAGGCACAGAAATTTTCAGAAAATGCCAAGAACAGTGATTAAGAGAACTGTGCTGATGTGTTTATAGTTAGTAAACACAAAGCCAAAATATACACAATGTACAAATGAGTGATACCCTGTATTATCCCAAGCACACCTCAGGCTTCTCAGGCCTGTCCTAACAGGACCTCACTTAGATCAACAGGCACTGGCCAAACATTTCTACTTGTTCCACCTTCATACTACATGAGAAGAGCTCCACTCCCGGTCTACAGAGCTCCCACTTGCGTGTAGAACCCTAGGACAGCAAGGCAGGGGTCTTAAAGGCTGGAATGTATGGATGACTTTAGTTCTGGAGGGCAAAATGGAGGTGGACAAAATGGCTCAGCAGATGAACATGCTTGTTAGCCTGCCTGAGGAGATGATTTTGAGCCCAGGACCCACATCCTGAAAGATGAGAACTAAGTCCTTCAGGCTGTCCTCTGACATCCAAATGTGAGACACAGTACCTCTTCCCCACCCCCACACTCATGCCAAGACAAAATAAAACTTCAAAAGGTAATCTGAACTTTTCAATAAATGAAGACAAGAAGGACAGCTGCCAGTAAGCCAGAAGCCTCTCTGAACCAGCTTTTTCCCTCTGAAAGGACTTGAAGCCACACAGGTGCTTACCCTTCTTCAGCATTTAGTCATTTCTCTGGAAAAACCGTTCTGGCTCCTGCAGGTGCAGCCTCATAAACCTGTCACGGTGATGGCGGCGGGACACCAGCGCTGGCACATGCTGTACATTGGGCACCGTAACTGGCATAGTCTGTACTTGTGGCATCCTAACTGACACAGGCCGCATACGGGGCATCCTTGCTGGCACAGGCCGCACACGGGGCATCCTTGCTGGCACAGGCTGCACACAGGGCATCATTGCTGGCACAGGCCACACATGGGGCATTGTTGCTGGCACAGGCTGCACACGGGGCATCGTTGCTGGCACAGGCCACACATGGGGCATTGTTGCTGGCACAGGCTGCACACAGGGCATCGTTGCTGGCACGGGCCACACATGGGGCATTGCTGCTGGCACAGGATGCACATGGGGCATTGCTGCTGGCACAGGCTGCACACAGGGCATTGTTGCTGACACAGGATGCACACGGGGCATTGTTGCTGGCACAGGCCACACATGGGGCATTATTGCTGGCATAGGCTGCACACAGGGCATCGTTGCTAGCACAGGCCGCACATGGGGCATCATTGATGGCACAGGCTGCACACAGGGCATCGTTGCTGGCACAGGCTGCACATGGGGCATCGTTGCTGGCACAGGCTGCATAGGGGGCATGGTTGCTGGCACAGGCTGCACATGGGGCATTGCTGCTGGCACAGGCTGCACACAGGGCATTGTTGCTGGCACAGGCTGCATGTGGGGCATCGTTGCTGGCACATGCTGCACAGGGGCCATGGTTGCTGGCACAGGTGTAACATGGGGCATTGTTGCTGGCACAGGCTGCACACGGGGCATGGTTGCTGGCACAGGCTGCACACAGGGCATCGTTGCTGACACAGGCTGCACGTGGGGCATCGTTGCTGGCACATTCTGCACACGAGGCATGGTTGCCGGCACATTCTGCACATGGGGCATGGTTGCTGGCACAGGCCACATATCGGGCATTGTTGCTGGCATAGGCTGCACATGGGGCATCGCTGCTGGCACAGGCTGCACATGGGGCATCGTTGCTGGCACATTCTGCACACGGGGCATGGTTGCTGGCACAGGCTGCACATGGGGCATCGTTGCTGGCACAGGCTGCACACGGGGCATGGTTGCTGGCACAGGCTGCACATGGGGCGTGGTTACTGGCACAGGCTGCACATGGGGCATGGTTGCTGGCACATCCTGCACATGGGGCATGGTTGCTGGCACATTCTGCACACGGAGCAGGGTTGCTGGCACATTCTGCACACGGGGCATGGTTGCTGGCACAGGCTGCACAAGGGGCATGGTTGCTGGCACAGGCTGCACACAGGGCATCGTTGCTGGCACAGGTTGCACATGGGGCATTGTTGCTGGCACAGGCTGCACACAGGGCATCATTGCTGGCACAGGCCACACATGGGGCATCATAAGTGGCACAGGCAGAACATGGGTCATTGTAGCTGGCACAGGCTGGACACAGGATACCATAAATGGCACATGTTGGACATTGGGCACCATCCCTGGCATAGACTGAACACTGGGTAGTGTAGTTGGTGTGAGCTGTAAAAAGTCCACCCTGAATGGCATAGGCTGTGCAATAGTAACTTGCATATGTGGTGTGCTAGTTACCTTAACTTGTATAGGCTGTACATTGGGCATAGTAACTGGCATAGACTGTACATGGAACACAGTAACAAGCATAGGCTGGACACGGGGCACAGTGATTGGCATATGCTGGTCATGGGGCACATTAACAAGCATATGCTGTATATGGAGCACAGTGATTGTCATATGCTGAACATGGGGTACATTAACAGGCATAGGCTGTACATGGAGCACAGTGATTGGCACAGGCTGTACACAGGGCACATTAACAGGCACAGTCTGTCTCCTGGGCATAGTGATTGGCATAGGCTGGACACAGGGCACATTAACAGGCACAGGCCCTCTCCTGGGCACAGTGCTTGGCATATGCTGGACATGGGGCACATTAACAGGCACAGGCTGTCTCCTGGGCATAGTGATTGGTATAGGCCGTACATTAACAGTGATTGGCACAGGCTGTACATGGGACAACATAGGTGGAATAGGCTGTACCCGGGGAACTGTAACTGATATAGGCTGTACATGACATACTGTACGTGGTGTAGGCTGTACATGGGTCACCAGTGCTGGCACAGGCGGCGGCACACCCTCGTTGTCTCCTATGCCCTCGTGAACCAGCTCCTGAGGTAGCAGCTCATTCTCCCGGGCACCGCCACTGGCGCCCTCTTGGTTCCCGTCATCCGCGAGGCCTGCAGCATCAGCAGCAGAGGGGCCTTCTCCACTTAATTCTCCGGCTCCTTCCCCTTCTGCCGCTGCTGCGGCTTCCCGTCCAGGCTGGCCTTGTCCACTCGCTTCCTCATTTCTCCCCTCTCCGTCCGGCAAGACCATGGGTGCCCTCGCATCTGAAAGTGGGAAACAGAAAGATTGGGTGACAGGGCCCAGGGTGGTGCAAAGTCGCTATGGCGCCAGGGAAGGCGAAGCCGGCAGTGCGCAGGGCCCATCGGGTCACCTCTGAGGGACACCAGTCCCCGCGTGGATCTGAGTGGCACTGCTCCCCTCGTGGACATCGCCAACCCACCGCTCCCAGAAGGCACTGACCATTCCCGTTTTCCTCATCAAGTTCCTCGTGAGGCAAGGAGTCGGTGTTTTGAAGCTCCATGATGCAAAAACTATCGAAATCACTCGCGGCTTCCCTGGAGTTCCTTCAGGCTCTGAGGTGGAGCCCCCTACAGTTCCTGGAGAAGAGCATCTCAACCAACCAGGGCTGTCTTCCGGTCCCGCGTCCTGGTACATCTGGTTAACATGTATCCAGTCATGGGCGCGCTATCCTTGCTTCCGGTTGTCTCCTGTTGCTATGGGCTGAGCCCCTGAGGTGCGAACTGGTGGCGGTTTGGAGCTGCAATGAGCAAGCAGGCCATTTGGGGGAAGGCATGGCTCCTGGACAAGCAGGCTGTAGAAGGAGCCTTCCAAGTTGCGTCTCAATTGAGTCCCCGGGCCCTGGTGAATTATCTTCCTAGGGAACGGATAGGGGTCAACTACAGGAACCGATTTGCAGCAAGTAAGAAAAAAAAAAGCAATAATTCTTGAGGCCATGTGGAAATGTGTGGAACATATCTCTTGGTCTAGTAATCCACACTGGGTCCCTGGTACTTGGCAGAGAATGGTTATTATGCTAATATGTTTATCTGGGAGGTTCTTCTTGGGAATTTCACAGAAAATGAAGTTAGATCCTGTCATGCTTCCATGCTCTGCCTTTCCAGCAGCTGGGCAGGGTTGCAGCGTCTGCTCACTGTTCAGCAGGCAGATCAGAGGGCTCATCTTCACCAGGGCTACTGGGGAGGAGTTTAGTAGTACTGTTCAGCCTTCATGAGTGCCGACAAAAGTTGTGAGACTTGTCATACCTGGGCTGAGGTTCCTCACCTTTCTCTTGCACACTCCCCCTCCCCCACCTCACACACTTCTGGTGTCTTCTCTGAATAGTCAAAGTGCCAAGAGCAGACCTGTTCCCTGGTTCCCATCCCAGAACTGTCAGTCAAGCAGCCCCTTCGCTGGCGTGTGGTCAGACTGGTTCCAAGTCAGCCAACTATTCCCAACATGTTCTGGTCACTCTTAAAATAGAAGGGGCCCTGAAGTACTAGCATGTGTCCAGGAAGTTCCTATTTTGGGGTGGGAATATTCTAGAGTCCTGGTACTGGATTTCTTCTCCAAGAAAAGATTTATCTCACAGTTTTGGTAACCACTTCACTATTAAAGCAGCACATGCGTCATTCCTGTCCTTTGTCTTTGCTGTATAACCTGAATCTGCTGTTGGTGAAGTGTCCAGGGCCCTTTGAATTATTTAACTGTTTCTGGCTGTGATTATAAAGACACTCATTTCTGGGCTGGGGATTTCTGGGCTCATTGTGCCACGTCTTTGTGTAGCATGCATAAAAACCTGGATTAGAGCCCCCCCCCCAATTCCATAAAGTGGCAGGGTGTCCCAGCCTGAAATACTTGTGACACAGGAAGATCATAACTTCAAAGTCATTCTTGGTTTCAGAGTGAGTTTTAGCCCCACCTGGGACATTTTGTCTTAACAAACAAACAACAAATAAATAAATAAATAAATAAATAAATAAATAAATGGAAGGAAGGAAGGAAAGAAAGAGATGTATAGCCATTTCATATCTCATCTTATCACTTCCATCTCTCACTTCTCAATTTCCTGTCGAGCAGTGAGCAATGGGCCGAATTTGGTTTTTAAAATTAGTCATGTTTGTTTAAAAAATTGTGTGAATTTAGTTTTGTCCTAAAAGCCTGTTTGGGGATCCAGGTGTTTCCATCCCATCTTGTGTTTTAGGTCCTTAGGGGAGAACTCCACTCCAGCTCCCCCTCTGCTCCCCTGAGCTGCTGGTGCCCCTCTTGCATCTCTCCTGTTGCATGTGAGGGGTCAGAATGAAGCAGGAGTTCAGAGGGCTTGGGGAGCCTTTCCGATCAGTAACCTCCTGAGGAAGTCCAGCCCTATGGAGGAGAACATGGCACTTCTATATCTATAGATTGCATGAGGGGTGGGGGGTGAGGCCTTTGGAACTATGGAAATACACCTTCTATTCAGTGTCCCTCTGTACCATGTGTGATCCTGGAAGATCCCAGGCAGTCTCATGAATGCCACAAAGATCTAAAAGGGTAGATACAATACTGTAAAACACTGAGTGTTTCTTGAATTTTTAATGCCATCTCTAGTTTTTTTTTATTAATATTGTGTTTTATTTTTAAATTTTTACAACCTTTTTCTTGATTCATTGTGAATTTCACATCATGCATCCTATCCCACCCATTTCCCTGTGTCCTTGATTCTGCCCTCTGCCTTTGCAACCTGCCCCCCAAAACAGAAAAATTATAAGTAAAACTAAAAACCCAAAACACACACACACACACACACACACACACACACACACACACACACACACACACAAATCAAACAACAAGCCCCACCTCCAAATCTCCGTCTGGAAGCTATAGTGTATCACAGTATATCCTTTAGTCCATACATCTTTACTTGCAAGTGTTCATTGCAAGGAATCATTGGTCTGGTTGAGGCCCTTGGCTTTTGCTGCACTATTGATGCTGGGTCCTCACTAGAACTCCTCTTGGATATCCTGATGTTGGCCTGTGTCATGGAGACCCTGCACCTTTGGGTCTGAAGGACCGGCTCCTTCACATGCTCCAGCAGTTCATAGATGGGGTGGATGTGGGGGTGGACTACCTTGTTATCCTGGTTCTGGGTCTGGGTGGTAGCTGGGTTGGCTCAGCTTGCCAGCTTTCCCTCATTATCGCTATCCAGGGAAGCTCTCCATGTCTGGGTCTGTGGTCCTTCTGCACCCTGAGTCTGTGCTGATGTTCATGGCCCATGTTGCCACCAAACAGCACACTGATGCCTAAGATCTGGGCTTCCACCTATGGCCTTCCTGGTGCCTGAGGGCTGTGCTGCTGCCAGGCCCATACAGACCTGAGTGCTGCCACCCAGGGTCAGGGCATCATACAGGCCAAGCTGCAGCAGAGGCCATGTCTGGGTCTGTGACCCTGCCACAGCTAGAATCTGCACTGATGTCTGAGACTCCTGTGAATGCCGGTGATCTGGGCTTACACCTGGGCCCATGTGGGTGTTCAAGGGCCAAGCTGCCAGTGGGTCCATGCTGATCAGAGGGACCTGCATTGCCAAGCAGAGCCATGGTGTCATCTGGGGCTGGGCTGCAGCAAGGACCGTGTCTGGGTCCATGGTCCAACACAGCTGGGGTCTGTATTGCTATCTGTGGCCCATATTGCCACGAAAGGCCACTCAGAGGTCAGGGGTCTGGGCCACCACCTAGGGCCATATTAGTGTCCAAGGGTTGAGCCTCTGTCAGGGCCTTGCAGATCTGAGTAGCCTGTGCTGTCACCAAGGGCGAAGGTTTCATCGGGGCCTGGGCTGCTGCCAGTGGTCATGTCTGGGTCCGTGACCCTGCTGCAGCTGTAGTCTGTGATGATGTCCCTGGTTCCTGTTATCCCTGAAAGCAGTGAGGGTAGGCCTGCACAGAGCTGGTCCTGCCCCTCACTGGCTGCAGCACTAGGGAGAACTGGCCCTGCCCCACATCAACTGCAGCACTCAGAAGAGAGGGCCCTGCACTTTGCCTGGGCAGCACAGTAGAGCTGTCCCTGCTGGTGGGGGTGCAGATGAGCCAGCCCTGAAGACATGGGAGTGGGAGAGCTAGCACCATGGTATGACACATGGTAGCATGAGCAAGGAAGAGATGCCCCTTTCCCCTCACCCCTCGTCCCTCACCCCTAGCCCTACCTTAACTACTGCAGGCAGGAAAAGCTGGTCCCAGGGTCACCAGAGTGGAAGAGCTGACCCTGCCCCTCACAGACTGCAGCACTCAGGAGAGTGGGCCCTGCCAGGCAGCACAGGAGAGCTGACCCCCTTGCTGGGGGTGCAGGTGATCAGGCCATGTGAATGCAGGAGGGAGATTAGGACCCACCCCTCGTCTGCCATATAGTGGAATGTGTGAGAAAGAGATGACCCTCTCCTTCTCCCACCCCTTGTCAACCCTAGTGGGTGAGTGAGCTAGCCCTGAGGCCAAGACAGTTGGAGACCAGGCACTGGCCGACCCTGGCAGTGCTGGGAATCAAACCTGAGTCACCTGGAAGATCAACCAGTGGTGCTCTTAACCCCTGAACCATCCTCTGGCTTTCTGATTTTGCCTCTTAACAAATCATTTACACTTTAAAAATGAGATGAGATTCCCTATTTTTAAAAATATTTCAAGAGATACTAAAAACTTACATGTATATCATAGTTAATAAAAATACTTCACTGAATTGTACAAGAAAAATTGCAGAGACCTCTGACAGACACGGTGTATGGCTAATCACACTCGATTTTCTTTTTAACGAAAATTATTGGAATTTTATTTTAAATTTCAAAATTACTTATTTCATATACTTTAGCCAATAAAAATCTCATATATATTCACAAAGATTAATCGATTAATCTAGGTGCTTTAAACAATGAAAGATCCTGTAATAGTATTTATTTTTGAGGCAAATTTATTTTTCACAGCACAGGGAATATAAATATAACTTGATGAAAACATACAGAGGAGAATATAAAGGATTTAAAGACTTCAATTGTCTGTTTAAGTGTTTACTTTAAAAATCCAGATCCAATGCAGCAAACATATTTAAATTATAACATTTTTCTTTCTGCCAACAGTTTAAGTCCCATCATTCACAGTAGTTCTGTACAGGATCTTCGTGGTACTGGCTGATAGCACTCGGGAAGCAGAGATAGGCAGAGCTCTGTGAGTTCAAGGGCAGCTTGGTCTACAGAGTGAGTTTCAAGACAGCCAAGGCTGTTATATAGACAAACCCTGTCTTGGAAACAAAACAACACAACAAAAACAAAAACAAAAACAAAAACAAAAACCCAACAACAACATAAAGGCAGCTGGTGGTGGCACACACCTTTAATCCCAGCACTCGGGAGTCATAGGCAGATGATTCCCGTGAGTTCAAGGCCAGGATATCTACAGAGCGATATCCAGGACAGCCAGGGGTACACAGAGAAACTCTGTCTCGACACCCCAACCCCCCCCCCCCAAGTCATCTGGAGAGAGGAATTGCCTCCATCAGATTGGCCCATGGGCATGTCAATGGGGCATTTTCTTATCAATGATTGCTGTGGGAGGGCCAGCCCAATTGTATGTCAGTGGGGGTGCCTAGCCGAATGTTCTCAGAGAAACCACGTCTTGAAAAAAAAGCAGACTGAGAAAACCATGGGGAACAAGCCAGTAAACAGCACTCACCCATGGCCTCTGCATTAACTCCTGCCTTTCAGCTTCCTGCCTTAGATTCTCCAAGGATGGATAGACTGTAACCCGTAAGCCAAGTAAGTAAACCCTTTCCTTCTCCAACTTGCTTCTGATTTGTGTTTTATCACAGCTTCAGAAAGCGGACCAGGTCGATCACTTAAGACATTTTTCAGGTTAGAATCACTACAAAATTTGAATATTTGGTTAAAGACATGAAAACGCCAGGCAGTATACAGTGAGTATTTGTGCATACTCCACAAGGTGGCATCCTTTGTATTAAGAGAAAGTTAGCTATGCTCCACCATAAGGCGGACCCATACTCTGGCTTGCTGTGGGCCCTGCTTTTCTGCAGTTGGAAGATACAAGCGCAATAGAGTTGTGTTTCTTATAAAATCCCCTTCCCAATTTATTAGTAGTTTTCTTCTCTTCTTTAACTTCTATTTGAAGCCTTGATCAGCAGTACTCTACTTTTCCACTGTTAAACTGGTGTTGCATCATTGCCCTTCCATCTTCTACCTCTTTCTACTATTCACTCTTTCCAGATGCTGTTGCTGAGGGCCCATGCTGGAAACACAGGATGTCCAGAACCATTACACTATACATACTTTGCCATAGAACCACCTCACCATTCCTTCTGCTAGACTGCCAGTAAACAACAGAGCTCTTTGAATGCAGCTCCTGCTAAGACTCACACTCCAGATGTGTGGCTCTTTCTCTTATCCTTCATCAGAGGCCAGACCATCCTCATTTTTCACATTTTTCACATTTTTAGGGTCCTGACCATAGAAGAAATTATTTATGAGGCTGCAAAAGTAAATAAAATACCTTCATCTGTTTCTGAATCTACTAGAAACATATACTTTTTAAATTATTATTATTTTGTGTTTTAATTTTATACATCATCCATGGCTTTCCCTGTCCTCCCCCGTCCTACCCCCACCCCCATCTCCCCCCCCCAGCCCCTCCCCTCCATTCCCATATCCTCCAGGACCAAGACTCTGCTGGGGATTCATTTCAACCTGGTGGATTCAGTACAGGCAGGTCCAGTCCCCTCCTTCCAGGCTGAGCAAAGTGTCCCTGAGTAAGCCCAAGGTTCCAAACAGCCAGCTCATGCACTGAGGACAGGTCCGGGTCCCACAGCCTGGTGCCTCCCAAACAGATCAAGCTATTCTCAATGTCTGCTCTGCATTCTCATTCTTCCCTTCATCCAGTGAAAGTCCAGGAACCCTGGCCTGACTGATGCCAAGTCCTGTTAGCTTTGTTCATCCATAATGCTCCTGTGGGAGACCAGCTCCCACATTTATTTACCCTTTGGACTCTTGAAGAGTGAAGGAGAAGAGATTTATATAGAAATACAGAGGAGAGAGAGACAGCTATAAAATGTAGCATAGCCTTGGGAGGGTCTAAGTCAAAACCTGCCAGCCCCTTCTGTCTCTTGTAAATGGCTTTTAAAGGAATGCCAAGGGGTGAAGCAAAAGACCTCCCCCTAGCACAGCCAAGTGCAGACCATCCCAGACACCTGGTAATCACACTTATCCTCCTTTACAGAAGGAGATTCCTTTGTGTAGTTTTCTGCCCACAGACTCTCCACCCTTCTTGTTGGCTATGAATTCCACATTCTCAGGCTGCATTTTAGTGAATGACTTCAATCTTGGTCCTCACTGTAAGACCTAACTGAAAAATTAGCTAGATTTATATTTTTCTTCTCCATCTCAGGCCACAGACCTGGGGTGTTGGGGGACTCTGCTTAAGGCTATACTCTGACCGTGGCCTAGCCTGACCCTGAGCTCAGTTCTCCTCCTTAACCTTTCTTCATAGCTCCCTGGGAATACAGCCTCCAATTCTGCTGCTGATTAATGTAATGTAATAAATGTGTTCCTTTCATTCTTGTTTTGCTGTGACTTTGAGAGAATCTGATGCACTATTGTGGGCATTGCAAGCCCTTCACTCCTAGCCCATTGATTTGATATCTATTAAGGAATAAAATTCCTAAAGGATCACTCTGGTCACCTTATGTGAAAGCTGCTTAGGACAGACTGGACTCTTGAGGAGTTCTTAATTAAGTGTATGAATGTTTGCCTGCAAGAATTTCTGTGTACCACAAGGCCAGAAAAGGATGTCTGATCCATTGGAAGTGGAATTGCAGATGGCTATACGCTGCCATGTGGGTGCTGGGAACCAAACCTTGCTCCTGTGCAAGAGCAGCAAGTGCTCTTAATCACTAGCTATTACTCTAGCTATTGCATTTGAGGTTTGCAGTCTACTCTCTGAGGCTAAGTTAGAGCCCCAGGCTTCTTTTTAAATGACCCTCCTTAGCTCAAAGTCTTTGTTTTGTGATCTACCTTATGTGGGAATTATTTCCAGGCTGGAGTGATTTTCCTTGGTCTTAGAGAGACCTCTCTGCTCTATGTGATCTTGACGGGAGATTGTTAGTTTAATGAAACTCCCTTTTGAACCTCTACTGATTTTGTCTACCTCCTATACTTTGGCTGATGGTGATGTGAATCTTCATGTTAGTTTTTGGGACACTGAAGATTTCACCTTGGCTCTGCTCCTCCTTCTCCCTTCAGCCACCTTCATTCCTTTCTTCTCTGGCCTTGATTCCCTTAATGTGACTTAAAGCTCACCCACCTCCATCCAAGTGGCTGATCCTTCCATATTCTTGCCTTCTCACATCAGACACTGTGCTTCCTGTAGCCACTGATGCTATAGGCTCTCTGTTCAACTGGGTCTAAGAGACCTTGACTCTAACAAGGTGGACCAATATCTGAGGTTGTCATTTGATATTGACACATGGCCTATGGTAAATTTGTATCTGTCCTCACACTCTTGAAAGTACACATACATTTGTATCTGTCCTCACACTCTTGAAAGTACACAAACATCCACACATATCACAAACCTGAACACAAATATTAAAAGAACAGATTCTAAGGGAAAATATCTGAGGTTGATCTCTAGTCTCTACACACATGTGCATGTGCACTTGCCTGTTCATAACTATAGCAACACACACACACACACACACACACACACACACACACACACACACACACACACACACACACACACACACACACACACACACACACACAATTCATAAAGCTCTTTCAGTTAGAGCATGTATATTGGGAATCCTCCTCAACTGCTGAAAGAAATCCTGAGAAGAAAACTTGTCATAAACAGCATGGGTGGCTAATTTGTTGGTTATATGAGAAGAAATCATCTTTCTCTTTCTCCAGGGCAAGGATGGATCCTAGATATGTTCAGAAGTACCCAGCAAAAGGTGTTCTGGGAAGCAGGTAATGGGCCACTGAACACTGATTGCTTCTTGTCTTTCCTGCATCTGCTTTTCCTAGAAGGAAACCAACCCTGAAAGCAGAAGAAAGCACCTGGCCTAGAGTAATAAATATTTGGCATCATCTAAAAACACATATGTAACTTTATATGCTAGTAAGATTTTTCTTTTTTAAAAAAAAATTATATTTATTTATTAAAATTTCTTTCATTTTACTTATCAACCCCAGTTCTCCCTCTCTCCCCTTCTCCCACCTCCTCACCTCCCTCCCACTCTATCCCCATACACTCCTCAGAGTGGGTAAGGCCTCCCATGGTAGTCAACAAAGTCTGGCATACTAAGTTGAAGGAGAGCCTAGCCCCTCCCCATTGTATCAAGGCTGAGCAAGATATCCCACCACAGGGAATGGGCTCCAAAAAGTCAGTTCATGTACCTGGGATAAGTCCTAGTCCTGCTGCCAGGGACCCCACAAATAGATCAAGCCGCACAACTGTCACCCACATTCAGCAGGCCTAGTTCAGTCCCATGCAGGTTCCCGGGCTGTCAGTCCAGAGTCAGTGAGCTCCAACTAGCACCTGCCAGCTTTCTCTGTGGGTTTCCCTGTCCCGGCCAGCAGGGTTTCAACAGGGGCGACCCACCTGTGGGAGAGAATGAAAGAGACAGGGGACACAAGAGATGACAGCAAGACAAGATTCTGATCAAGCTGCCAATCTTTTTTTTTAATCCACAAAGCTTATATAGCATAGGAGGGGAAGGGGCAGGAAGGAGGGAAGGGGAAAAGGGGCGTGTAGAACATGGAAGGGGTGCAAGACGTGAGAGGCAGATAGTGCAACTGCAAGATGTCAGCTAAGGTCACTGGTCAGGGCCAGTTTATTCTGTTGCTAGGCTACCTGACCATGGAATGCTCTTTACGTTCGGTTGTCTTGGCACCTGACTGTGAGATGTTCTCTTATCTTTGGGGGTCTCTGGTTACTGCTCTGGGAAGGGGCTTATGACTTGTTCACTGGTCTAGCTAGTACTTTCCATGGTTCATGTTTGGTTCCTGACATCTTGGACCCTAACATCTCCCCCTTCTATACATACAGCAAAACAAAAAAAAGGAGGCCCAAATGTTTCACCGTGATGGGGAAGGGATGACAGAGTCTCCATCCCTGATAAGTTTTGAGTTCCTTTGTTAATTGGTCGGTTCATGTAGGCATCCCCACATGTCCCGAAGGAAGCTGGAACGATGCAGATTTTTTTTTTTACAGGGGGCGGGTTTTAATCCAGGAGGGAAGAGTATAGGGTCTGCATAACCGCCGTGCAATAGAGCATGTCATCCAAGGCACCCAGGATGGTGGAGCACTTTAGTTTCCCTGCCTTCTGCAGTCCAGGCTGCACCCTCAATCCCCTAAGCAGTGGGCTCCAGCTCAAAGGCACAGGTGCATCCTCCCCTGGGCAGAGGGGTCTGTGCTGATGTGGAGTCTGTATCTGGTTCATTGAGACCATGTTCAAGGAGGTAGAGTTGATGGTAATGAACCTGAATTTGTTTTGCCTGAAGTTCAGCCAGCTGACTGCGCACAAATTGAGTTAATCGAGACAAAGCCCAAGGGCTGAATGTCAAGACAAGAATGAGGCCAACCAAGGGTCCCAGGAGGGACAGAAGGAGGGTGGTTAGCCAGGGAGATGCAGAGAATTTTGGAACCAGCCTAGCTCTTGGTCCCTTTCTTTTTTGTGCTTCTCTAAGCCATCAAGGACCTTAGCCATGCTATCTCTTGCTACTCCTGTGTGATCAGTATAGAAGCAACACTCTTCCTTAAGAGAGGCCCAGAGGCCTCCTTGCTGTAAAAAGAGGAGGTCAAGCCCTTGGTGGTTTTGGAGGACCACCTCTGAAAGGGAGGTGAGGGAGGATTCAAGGGCAGAAATGCCTCACTTGAGCTGTGCTATATCTTCATCTATGGAAATTCTAAGCTCTGAATAATGTTGATTAGATAAGACCAGGGAGGCTATGCCTGTAC
Source organism: Onychomys torridus (assembly GCF_903995425.1). Classification (NCBI taxonomy): domain Eukaryota; kingdom Metazoa; phylum Chordata; class Mammalia; order Rodentia; family Cricetidae; genus Onychomys; species Onychomys torridus. Next base: position 18,209,232 of record NC_050466.1, read on the forward strand.
TGGCCCCTGCAGCCTCCACCCCCAGGAGGATGGCTAAAGTGACTGTGGTCACAGGCTCCCTTTTCAAGTGATCGGGGAGTGCGAGGACAGCCATCTCTGCCAGAGTCTTCTCTTCCCATCTTCCGGAGAATTAATAATGGGCAGCTTTGTGGATGATCTCCACCTCTTTGAGGTCTCGGTCTTTGATGGTAGCTTTAGCATCTGAAAGAGAAGAAGGAGAGTCCTCAGGGGGAACAGCCGGTCCCCTGGGAATGTTAGGTAAATTTACAGATCGGACCAAGCTCTCAGGGAGCCAGCGTGGGGCGTCATGTGCCTGATCAAGGATGCAAGCAGAGCCATGGCTCCAGATAAGTACAGGATCTGGACCATCCCAAACGCCTGTAAGGGGGTCTTGCCACACGGCCAAAGGGCAGCTGGTGTCTGCTGAGGGGTGCCAGTGGCGGTCAGCCGCTGATCGACCTTCACCATCCTGGGTGAGGAAGTTAAGGACAAAGAGAGCCTGGCTCAGGCGGTCTCGGCGGGGAGACAAGGGAAAGCTCAGACATCTTTAATCAAGAGAGCCATGTTTTTAAGGTCTGGTGGGCTCATTTTACAATGCCCTGACCTTGAGGGTTATAAGGAATACCAGTAGTGTGAGAGATCTCAAATTGTTGGAGGAACTGTTTAAGTCCTCCACTTGTGTAGGCCTGGCCATTGTCTGTTTTTATGTGTTTTGGGACACCCAAAGTAGAAAAGCAGACCAGGAGGTGAGCAATAACATCCTTGACGGCCTCAACAGTATGAAGGGAGGCAAAAATAAAACCGCTGAACGTATCAACAGAAACATGGAGATATTTTTGTCTACCAAAGTCAGGAACATGTGTAACATCCATTTGCCAGATCACTTTGCCATCTAGTTTAAGGGTAAGTGGGTTGAGAGTGAGAAATAGGCTGAAGCCAATAAGCCTCTGGTGAGCCAATCTGAGCAGCTCCTCAGGGCTGGGCAGACTGAACAGGGTTATCAGAGGAAAGCGCAGGGAGAGTAACCAGCTGGGCAAGGCAGATGCCTTGAGAAATGGCAACAAGACCCTGGAGTGCCGAGGCCAAAATCTTAATCTCTCCTGTATAGTCATTATCAATAATTTCAGGGTAGACCTGGATACCTTTTAAGGTGGATGAGGCACGGCCAAGGATAAGGACATGGGTGTCTGGGGGCAGGGAGCCCTGAATCCCAGTAGGGATGACTTGGGGGCCCTGGGATGGATCTAGTATTGTGTTGGTGGCTGCACAGAGGTCCAGTCCTGTGCTGCCTGGAGTTGACTGCTGGAGGGAGCAGACAGTTGAGGAGTGGCCTGTGAGGCCCCATGAGGCACTCCCTGGAGTGGAGGGGCCAGGGGCTGGCCTGGAAGAAAGTTTCTCAATGGGCAGGGAGGGAGCAGGCGACCATGAACATCAATTTTTGATTTACATTCTCTCACCCAATGAAGGCCATGGCCACATCTAGGACATGGGGTGGTTGGTAGTGGCCAAGTGGTGACCCCAAGCTGGGGCATCGCGGCTGTGTCCCCCGAGAGGGCAGGGATCCGCTTGGGGCATTCCCTTGAAAAATGTCCCGGTTGTTTACAGGAGAAGCAAAGGCGACTTTGTTGGGTTCTCAATTCTTGGGCGCCCACCAACTTTAGGGCTGCACCAATAGCCAGACCTATGGCATGGGTGGAGCCAACTCTCACACAAAGGAGTACTCAGAAAGGGGGGCCCTATCTCTGTGGGGGCAAAGAACCTCCTGACAGGCTGGGTTTGCATTTTAAAAGGTGAGATATTTAACAAATGTACTCTCACTTTCTCCTGAGCCCAGGAGGCACTCAGCAGTGTCATTGAGACGAGATATAAAATCACTATAGGGCTCGTCTGGTCCTTGATGCACCTTGGCCAATAAGGTGGTAGTGGCGCCTTTTTGGGGAAGCCGCTTCCAGGCTTGAAGGCCAGTAACCTGAATCTGGGCCAATAAGCAGGGCAGAAAGGTGGCCTGAACCTCATTTTTGTCATAAGGAGTTTTGCCAAGAAGTTTATTAATGGTCCAATGTTTTGAGGAAGGGTTATCAGCATTGTGCTGGGCTGTCTCATGGCAGTTTTCTGAAAAGTCAGTTTTCCATAAGACAAAATCTCCCTCAGACAGAGCAGCACGGGCCAAAAAATACCAATCATTTGGCATAAGCCAAGCCTCACTCTGGTTTTCAAGCAACGCAAGGGCAAAGGGAGCTGTGGGGAGAGAAACAACAAAGTCACTTCACCACGGACCAGACACCAGGGCCCTGGCTGCCGCCACCGCCACTGCCGGTTTAACAGAGCGCTCAGGCTGGCTTGGCTCTTTCTGCCCAGGCGAAGGAGACACAGAGAGGCGCCGTGTGCTCTCATTCCTTGGCCTTCCCAGCTCCCTCCCCCCTCCACCTCTCACTGTGAGTGCATACACACACACACACACACACACACACACACACACACACACACACACACAGAACACACAGCACACACACATACATACAAACAAACAAACAAACATCCTGCATACTGCACAACTCACACCCTGCCAGAGCTGCTGGCTGTCTTCTCTTTTTTCAGCATTTTTTATCAATCTTCCCTTCTTGGGGAAAACAGTTACAACAATCCTCTAAGTGACTAAAGAATTTTATGAGGTTTTTTAATATTACAAACCCTTATCCCTTGTGTCTGGAGGGCATCTTTAACGCCCTTTATGAACAAGTCCTGAGAAGTTCCCTGTCCCATGGTGAAGGCTATAGCTCAGACTCACCTCATCCTTCCCACTCTCCTCCAGATCACCAGGATGCCGAGTCAGGCAGACTCGACGGGTAATCGCTTCAAATCTCCACCAGACTTCTGGACTTTCCTGGAGAAGGACGTTCAACTCCGGACAAGGCAAGGGTCGAGCCCCACGTTGGGCGCCAGATGCCCAGGCCAGCGGGGTTTCAACAGGGGCGGCCCACCTGTGGGAGCGAATGAAAGAGACAGGGGACACAAGAGACGGACAGCAAGAGAAGATTCTGATCAAGCTGCCAATCTTTATTTTAATCCACAAAGCTTATATAGCATAGGAGGGGAAGGGGCAGGAAGGAGGGAAGGGGAAAAGGGGCGTGTAGAACATGGAAGGGGTGCAAGACGTGAGAGGCAGATAGTGCAACTGCAAGATGTCAGCTAAGGTCACTGGTCAGGACCAGTTTATTCTGTTGCTAGGCTACCTGACCATGGAATGCTCTTTACGTTCGGTTGTCTTGGCACCTGACTGTGGGATGTTCTCTTATCTTTGGGGGTCTCTGGTTACTGCTCTGGGAAGAGGCTTATGACTTGTTCTCTGGTCTAGCTAGTACTTTCCATGGTTCATGTTTGGTTCCTGACATCTTGGTCCCTAACATTTCCCCATCATGATCTTGATCCCCTCTTCTTCTCCTTCTCCTTCTCCTCCTCCTCCTCCTCCTCCTCCTCCTCCTCCTTCTTCTTCTTCGTCTTCTTCTTCTTCTTTTGAATGCTGAATGCTGTTTATTGAAGGAGGGAGGAGGTCTTAAATACAGGCTTACAGCACAATGGGAGAACCCTGGAGGGCAGAAGTTAGCTTCTTATTTTTTTTTTTTTGAGCTGAGGATCAAACCCCGGGCCTTGTGCTTGCTAGGTAAGCACTCTTCCACTGAGCTAAATTCCCAACCCTGCTTCTGATGTTTTTCAGTCTTGCATGTAAGCTGTTAACACCCAATATCCTGGATACACAGACAAGGAGCTTCCCTTAAGCATTCAGGAGGGTGGAATCTCACAGGGAATTAGCATAGGGAGGATATCAAGGTCAAGGTTGGCAAGCAAGGCAACAGATACCCAAAACAGGGGCCAGGGACCTACAGGTCCCCCCTTTTACTAAAAAAATGAGCTTCTGACTTAGGTTGTGTGGGATGTCAGCAGGTCACCTTACCCATCATGGAGACACCTGTCCAGACCACACAGGCATTCTGTCTTAGGTTGGTGAGCGCCCCCCCAGGCATCATCTGACTCTGAATACTCATTATCATACAGGCTCAATTGTGTGGGAGCTGCAGAGTTAACTGTTGCCAAAGATCTCTAAGTGGCGCTGGGCTTGCAATCTGTGTGTTCGGCACAGAAAAGACCAACAGAAGTCTTAACCCACCCATAGCCAGTAGACTAAAGGCAGCTGAGCCATTCCCTTCCTTAATGAGCCTTACTGCAAATTGGAATCCTTGTAAGATGGTATCCCAAAAGCAAATGGAACTTGAGTTTGTAAATGTATAACTTTCAAAGCAAGCTCTGCAAAAGAACAACTAAGAACCATAAAGGAAAAACAGGCAGCTCACAAGGAGCAGAACTAATGGTCTCATAACGGCTACATTCAGACTCACAAAATTTAAGGTATCTTCAAAGGGGGCTAAATGAACTTCAGGAGGCCAAAAAATGTTGCACAGAGCCACTCCTGAGAAGTCGGTACTGCTCCAGCTTGAATAGGATTGTGAGAATGAAAATGCTTAGCTGGCATGCTACTGTTAATAAATGGAAGTCAGTGATCTTCAGTGTTATCCTTAATCTCCTAGGTGTCTGGATGACATGTTCTCAAACATACTTGAAAAAGCAGTTACCATACATACCTTCTGGAGAATCCAACTTCATGGCTGCAGTTCCAAGGCTTATGTTAATGCTTGCCAAAGATGGCCCTATTGGGCTTTCAATCCCCATTGGCATTGGAAGGGGAGAGTTTTTCATGAAGGCCCAATAGGTTTCGGCCATGTTGGGTTTCAGCTGCAGCCACAGGGCACACTCAGCACTCAGAAACCCAATGAGGAATTTCATTGTCCTGAGGAAAGACATAAGCAGTACTCTGGGCCCACACTAACGCCAGATTGGTTCCCCTCCAAGTATCAGTAGGAAGATCCTTCCATAGCTCCAGAGGGTGATTTTCAACAGGAGCCCTCCAGTGCTTGTCTGTAGTGGATACTCCAGCAGAATCCACCAATAAAAAATTTAAAATATATAATACAAGGGAAAGAATAGAATGTGGAGAGGAATGATGAGCCCCTAGTTTCCCCGTTTTACTTTGGCAAAATGTTTGTTTTTTTAATAGTTCAAACTTTGCTTTTCTTTTTTCTTTTTTTAGATTAATTAATTTATTTTTCTATTATAAGCTTGATACAGTATAAATTCTTATCTTAATAGTGTAATGTTTCATTGAGGGTTGCTCAGGAATTGAGTAAAACCAAATCTTATTATAAGCAACAGTCATCCTAGGGTCCTCTGTGCTATAGATATATAGAGTTATGGTTCTGTGGGTTGCAGTCTGATTGTTATTTGCTTTCTATCTAGAATCCACTTATGAGTGAGTAAATACCATGTTTGTCCTTCCAGGTTTGGGTTACCTCACTCAGGATGATTTTTTTCTAGTTCCATCAATTTGCCTGCAAATTTCATGCTGTCATTGTTTTTCTCTGTTAAGTAGTACTCCATTGGGTATATGTACCACATTTTCTTAATCCATTCTTCAGTTGATGGGCATCTAGGTTGTTTCCAGGTTCTGGATATTACAAATAATGCTGTTGTGAACATAGTTGAGTATGTATCTTTGTGGTATGGTTGAGCATTCCTTGGGTATATGCCCAAGAGTGATATGGCTGGGTCTTGAAATAGTTTGATTCCTAATTTTCTGAGAAACTGCCATACTGACTTCCACAGTGGTTGTACAAGTTTGCATTCCCACAAACAGTGGAGCAGTGTTCCCTTTGCTCTGCATCCTCTCCAACATTGACTGTCATTAGTGTTTTTGATCATAGCCATTCTGACAGGTGTAAAGTGGTATCTCAGAGTCGTTTTAATTTGCATTTCTTTGATGATTAAGGATGTCGAGAATTTCTTTAAATGTCTTTCAGCCATTTGTGATTCTTGTTTTGTGAATTCTCTATTTGGCTCTTTAGACCATTTTTTAATTGGATTGTTCTGTATTTTGATGTCTAATTTCTTGAGGTCTTTACAAACTGTGGTGATCAATCCTCTGTCAGATGTGGTGTTGGTGAAGATCTTTTCCCATCCTATAGGCTGTCTTTTTGTCTTATTGACTATATCTTTTGCCCTGCAAAAGCTTCTTAGTTTCAAGAGGTCCCATTTATTAATTCTTGTGCTCAGTGTTTGTGATGTTGGTGTTATATTTAGGAAGTGATCTTTGGTGCCAATGCATTCAAGAGTACTTCCTTCTTTCTCTTCTATTAAGTTTAGTGTAACAAGACTTATGTTGAGGTCTTTGATCCACTTGGACTTGAGTTTTGTGCATGGTGATAGATATGGGTCTATTTGTAATCTTTTACATATTGACACCCAGTTATGCCAGCACCATTTGATGAAGATACTTTCTTTTTTTCCATTATATAGTTTTGGTTCTTTGTCAAAAATCTGGTGTTCATATATGTGTGGATTAATGTCAGGGTCTTTAATTTTTTTTTCCATTGGTCTGTATGTTGGTTTTTATACCAGTACCAGGCTGTTATTATTACTATAGCTCTATAGCAGAGCTTGAGATCAGAGATGGTGATGCCTCCAGAGGTTGCTTTATAATACAGGATTCTTTTATCTATGCTGGGTCTTTTGTTTTTCCATATGAAGTTGAGTATTTTTCTTTCCAAGTCTGTGAAGAATTGTGTTGGTAATTTGATGGGGATTGCATTGAATCTGTAGATTGCTTTTGGTAAGATTGCCATTTTTACTATGTTAATCTTACCTATCCATGAGTATGGGATATCCTTCCATTTTCTCATATCTTCTTAAATTTCTTTCTTCAGAGATTTAAAGTTCTTATCAAAAAGGTCCTTCACTTGTTAAGTTAGTGTTATCCCAAGGTACTTTATATTATTTGTGGCTATTGTAAATGGTGATGTTTCTCTGACTTCTTTCTCAGCCCTCTTATCATTTGTGTATAGGAGGGCTACTGATTTTTTGAGTTGATCTTGTATCCTGCCATTTTACTGAAGGAGTTTATCAGCTGTAGGAGTTGCCTGGTAGAATTTTTGTGGTCACTTATGTATACTATCATATCATCTGCAAATAGTGAAAGTTTGACTTCTTCCTTTCCAATTTGTATCCCTTTGATCTATTTTTGTTGTCTTATTGCTCTAGCTAGAACTTCTAGTACTATATTGAATAAATATGGGGAGAGTAGACAGCCTTGTCTTGTTCCTGATTTTAGTGGTATCGGTTTGGGTTTCTCTCCGTTTAATTTGATAGTGGCTTGCTATAAATTGCCTTTGTTATGTTTAGGAATATTCCTTGTATTCCTGATCTAAGACCTTTACCATGAAGAGATGTTAGATTTTGTCAAAGGCTTTTTCAGCATCTAATGAGACGATCATGTGTTTTCTTTCTTTCAGTTTGTTTATATGGTGTATTACATTGACAGATTTTCATATGTTGAACCATCCTTGCATCCTTGGGATGAAACCTACTTGGTCATGATGGATAATTTTTTTTGATGTATTCTTGGATTCAGTTTGACAATACTTTGTTGAGTATTTTTGCATCAATGTTCATGAGGGAGATTGGTCTGTAATTCTCTTTCTTTATTGCATCTTTGTTTGGTTTGGGTATTGTTGTTGGAGAGCTTCTCACCAGCCCCTGCCAAGCCCTGTTTGTCCAACAACCCACTTATAAAATAAACACACAGACACTTATATTATTTAAACTGCTTGGCCATTAGCTCAGGCCTACCATTGTCTAGCTCTTACTCTTATATGTAGCCCATTTCTATAAATCTATACTTTGCCACCTGGCTCATGGCTTACCATTACCTTACATCTTTCTTGTCATGGTGGTGGCTGGCAGTGTCTCTCCCTCTGCCTTCCTGTTCCCCGAATTCTCTTCTCTGCTTGTCCCACCTATACTTCCTGCCTGGCAACTGGCCAATCAGAATTTTATTTACACAGAGCAATATCCACAGCACTTCCCCTTTTCTTTTTTTTTTTTAAAAGGAAGGCTTTAACTTTTACATAGTAAAGTTACATATAACATAAACAGTTATCAAGCAAGAATTACAGTTACAATATTAAAGAAGATATCCTATCTATCTTGTATTTGTGAGTCTAAGGTTTTATATCTAACTTATCTTTTATCATAACTGAGAAAATTATAACTATCTAGTCTTCAACCACATCAAAGACCTCAGAAAGATATAATATTACTTGAGAAATGGGAGAAGGGTGCAAGCAACCTTCGGGAATCTTGCAGGGTAGACAGAGACAGCTGGCAGCCTAGACAGTCACCTAATGTTCCTTTGTAATGTTGGGGCATTTGTCTTCAGCCCACAGGGCTAGAATCTCTCAATCACTTTTCTAAGTGTCCTGTAGAATGTCTGGCAGTTTCCTCTGTGAAGCAGGAACCTGAAGGACAATTTTGTCAATCAAAGTTTAGTGGTCACCTTTCTATGGTTCTTGCATGTCCAGTTGATCAAGCATTCCAGGCAAGAACAGTTTCTTACCCAAATGGCTATTTTTGCCGAGGTGAAGATAAACTACATATCAAGTGTCTTCAATGCCCATCCTCCTTCCTGAAGTAAATTGGTGCTGCCAGGAGCAGACATGTCTCACTGTCCAGAAAGTCTAAATTTTAAAAATATTTTAAATGCCATATTCTGTAGGTCTTTGAAGTGCTTGAAGATTACCTGTCTATCTGAAATATATCTATGTATACCTAGAAAACTTAATATGACTATAAGTTTGACTATCCTAGAAGACTAATTCATCTGTATTTCTTAATTATCCATTATAATCTAAATGACTTGCATAAACATAATATGTCAAATGAGAGTAGAAATATATATATATATATATACAATATAACAAAATTAACTTTAAGTTTGTATCAATAGACTAAAATCTATACCAATGTAAAACATTTTAAACAAGTTGTTGCTCTTTAAAAGCAAGTTCATTAATTTACCCTTTCATCTAATTATATCTATATAATATCTGCTTTTCTTCTTTAGAAAGAGATCACATTTATAATCAATCTTATCAACCTGATTTAAATAAAAATATTGGGTTTTTTGTGGTACAGTTTACTGCCAGCTCTGGGTCTGGAGCTATGTGTACCATCCACTATCAGAAGCAGTTCGATCAAAGCAGCATATAGCCCAGAAACCTTTTTTTTTTTTAAAACTAGCAAAGGCTAAATCCAGCATGCATCAGAGTAAAGTGCCGCTTGTAGACTCCTCATTCCCGCCACACTGCAGGTCAAACGCACAGGCCAGGAACCCACCATAGTATCTCAAACTGGCAGGCTGCCACTAACTTGAGAGAGACAACTATGAAGCTGATTTAGCTCCATTTTAGAATCTTTTCCCTTAGGTTTTAGGTGGAAACTCTTGCCAACATGTTGGGCGCCATTTGTTGTTGGAGACCTTCTCTCCAGCCCCTGCCAAGCCCTGTTTGTCCAACAACACACTTATAAAATAAACACACAGACACTTATATTATTTAAACTGCTTGACCATTAGCTCAGGCCTACCATTGTCTAGCTCTTACTCTTATATTTAGCCCATTTCTATTAATCTATACTTTGCCACCTGGCTCAAGGCTTACCAGTACCTTACATCTTTCTTGTCATGGCGGCTGCTGGCAGAGTCTCTCCCTCTGCCTTCCTGTTCCCTGAATTCTCTTCTCTGCTTGTCCCACCTATACTTCCTGCCTGGCAACTGGCCAATCAGAATTTTATTTACACAGAGCAATATTCACAGCAGGGTATCAGGGTAATTGTAGTTTCATAGAAAGAGTTTGGTAGTGTTCCTTCTGTTTCTATTGTGTGGAATAATTTGAAGAGTATTGGTATTAGTTCTTCTTTGAAAGTCTGGTAGACCTCTGCACTGAAACCATCTGGTCCTGGGCTTTTTTTGCTTGGGAGTCTTTTGATGACTGTTTCTATTTCTTTAGGGGTTACTGGACTATTTAAATGGTTTCTCTGGTCTTGATTTAACTTTGGTATGTGGTATCTATCCAGAAAATTTTCCATTTCTTCCAGATTTTCCAGTTTTGTGGAGTACAGGTTTTTGAAATATGACCTGATGACTCTCTGGATTTCCTTGTTGTCTGTTGTTATGTCTCCCTTTTCATTTCTTATTTTGTTTATTTGGCTAGGGGTTTGTCCATCTTGTTGATTTTTTCAAAGAACCAACTCTTTATTTCATTGATTTTTTTGTATTGTTCTCTTGGTTTCTATTTTGTTGATTTCAGCCCTCAATTTGATTATTTCCTGGCATCTATTTCTCCTGGGTGACTTTGTTTCTTTTTGTTCTAGCACTTTCAGTTGTGCTGTTAATTGATTGGTATGAAATTTCTCTATCTTCTTTATGTGTGCATTCAGGGCCATGATTTTTCCTCTTACTACTACTTTCATAGTGTCCCATAAGTTTGGGTATGTTGTACTTTCATTTTCATTAAATTCTAGGAAATCTTTAATTTATTTCTTTATTTCTCCCTTGACACATTGATGTTTCAGGTGAGCATTATTCAGTTTCCATGAGATTGTAGGCTTTCTATAATTTTTGTTGTTGTTGAAGTCTAACTTTAAGGCATGGTGGTCCGATAAGATACAGGAGGTTATTCCAATGTTTTTGTATCTGTTGAGATTTGTTTTGTGACTAACCATTTGGTCAATTTTTGAGAAGGTTCCATGGGGTGCTGAGAAGAAGGTATATCCTTTTGTGTCAGGATGGAATGTTCTGTAGATACCTCTTAAGTCCATTTGAGTCATAACATCTGTTAGGTCCTTTATTTCTTTGTTGAGTTTCAGTCTGGTAGATCTATCTTTTGGTGAGAGTGGTATTTTGAAATCTCCCATTTTAAGCTTTAGTAATGTTTCTTTTATGAATGTGGGTGCCTTTGTATTTGGTGCATAAATGTTCAGGATCGAGACTTCATCTTGGTGTATTTTTCCTGTGATAAATATAAATACATAGGACATAAAAACATAAAGGGATGCATACTAGTTACTGTTTTATTGCTGTGGTAAAACACCATTGCCAAGGCAACTCGTGGAAGGGAGGAGATAATTTCCTTATGATTCTAGAGGGATAAGAGTCCATCATGGTGGGAAAGAATGGCAGCAAACAGTACACATGGTACCAGGAAGAGGAGCTGTGAGCTCAATCTCCAAGAACAAGTAGGAGGCTGAGAGAGTGACCCTGACATTGTGTGAGTCTTTCAGCTTTCAAAACATGCTCCTAATGACATACTTCCTTTAGCAAGATCATACCTCCTAAGACACCCTAAATAGCCACCAACTGGGGACCAAGTATTCAAACACGTGAGAAGATAGAAGACATGTCACTCAAACCACCACAGCACAGCTACTAAAGGAAGCAATGAACCAGTAGAAGGAAGTCATGGGATCTGGGATGTCAATATAGGAGGATCAGCAATGTGGAAAAGGACAATGGAGAGATGGCTTAGCACTTAAGGGAATCGGCTGCTCTTCCAGAGGACCTGGGTTTGATTTCCAGATCCACACATTGGCTCACAATCATTTGTAACTGCAGTCATTATGGGATATGGCGGCCTCTTCTGACCTCTTTAGGCAGCAGGCATGTATGTGCTGCACAGATACATGTGCAGGTAAAATGCCAATACACATAAAAATAAGGAAGGAAGGGAGTGAATGAAATGCCATAAAAAAAACAAACCTCACTTTGCATGCTAACTTCTAAGCCTGGTAAAGTATGTGCATTGTTCAGCATCTGTGTTTGTATAGTTTTTGTTTTTTTTCCTTGTTATTGACTTACATTTTAATCCTACTATATTTTATGAAATGAACTGCTTTCATAGTGTCCTGTAAGTTTGGGTATGTGGTGTATTCATTTTCATTGATCTCTAGGAAGTCTTTAATTTCTTTCTTTATTTCTTCCTTAACCCATTGGTGATTCAGTTGAGCATTATTCAGTTTCCATGAGATTGTAGGATTTCTGTAGTTTTTTCTGTTGTTGAAATCTAACTTTAAACCATGGTGGTCTAATAGAAAACAGGAGGTTATTCCAATTGTTTTGTATCTTTTGAGATTTGCTTTGTGGCCAAGTATGTGGTCGATTTTAGAGAAGGTTCCATGGGGTGCTGAGAAGAAGGTATATTCTTTTTTGTTAGGATGGAATGTTTTGTAGATATCGATTAAGTCCATTTGAGCCATAACATCAGTTAAGTCCATTATGGCTCTGTTAAGTTTCAATTTGGCTGATCTGTCCAGAGGTGAAAGTGAGGTGTTGAATTCTCCCACTATTAATGTGTGGGGTTTTATATGTGGTTTAAGCTTTAGTAATGTTTCTTTTACATATGTGGTTACCCTTGTGTTTGGGGCATAAATGTTCAGAATTGAGACTTCATCTTGGTGGATCTTTCCTGTGATGAGTATGTAATGTCCTTCATCATCTCTTTTGATTGATTTTAGTTTGAAGTCTATTTTGCTGGATATTAGGATGGCTACAACAGCTTACTTCTTAAGACCATTTGTTTGGAAAATCTTTTCCCAGCCTTTTATTCTTTGGAGGTGTCTATCTTTGATTTTGAGGTGTGTTTCTTGTATGCAGCAGAAAGATGGGTCCTGTTTTCATATCCATTCTGTTAGTCTGTGTCTTTTTATAGGTGAATTAAATCCATTGATATTAAGGGATATTAATGACCAGTGACTGTTCATCCCTGTTATTATTTTTATTTTTTGGTGGTAGTGTATGTGTACTTCTCTTCTTTGGGGTTTTACTGCTGTGGTGTTATCTATTGCCTGTGTTTTCATGGGTGTATCTGACTTCCTTAAATTGGAATTTTCCTTCTAGTGCTTTCTGTATGACTGGGTTTGTGGATAAGTATTGTTTAAAACTGGTTTTGTCTTGGAAGGTCTTGTTCACTCCATCTATGATGACTGAAAGTTTTGCTTGATATATTAGTCTAGGCTGGCATCCATGGTGTCTTAGTGTCTGCATTATATTAGTCCAGGTCCTTCTGGCTTTCAAAGTCTCCATTGAGAAATTGGGTGTTATTCTGATGGGTTTGCCTTTATAAGTCACTTGGCCTTTTTCCTTTGCTGCCCTTAATATTCTTTCTTTATTCTGTACGTTTAGTTGTTTAATTATTATGTGGCGAGGGGCCTTTTTTGGGGGGGGGGGTCTAGTCTGTTTGGTGTTCTATAGGCTTCTTGTATCTTCATAGGCATTTCCTTCTTTAAGTTGGGAAAGTTTTCTTCTATGATCTTGTTAAATATATTTTCTGTGCCTTTGAATTGGTATTCTTCTCCTTCCTCTATCCCTATTATTTGTAGGTTTGGTCTTTTCATGGTGTCCCAAATTTCTTGGACATTTTGGGTCATGACTTTCTTTGACTGATGAATCTATTTCTTCTAACGTATCTTCAACACCAGAGATCCTCTCTTCCATCTCTTGCATTCTGTTAGTTATACTTGTGTCTGAAGTTCCTGTTCCTTTACTCAGATTTTCTATTTCCAGCATTCCTTCTGCTAGTGTCTTCTTCATTTTTTCTATTTCCCTCTTCAGGTCTTGGACTGTTTCCCTCATCTGTTTTGTTGCTTTTTCATGATTTTCTTTCAGGGACTTATTGTTTTCTTCTGCCTTAATTGTCCTTTCCTCTAGTTTTTTATAACATTCTTCCCATTTTTTGTTTGTCTGTTCCTCCACTTCATTTTTGATTTCTTCTATATAAGGCTCTAGCCTCTTCATGATGTTACTTATAAGGTTGTTTTCTTCTGCTTCTTCCATTCAAGTCTAGCTGTTGGAGAAGGGCTAGGTTCTGGTGATGCTGTATTGCTCTTTATTTTGTTGTATGTACTTCTGCCTTGATGTCTGCCCATCTCCTTGTGGATTCATTCTTGGTCTTATCAGTGTACTTGGTCCAGACAGAGCCGACAGATTTAGGGAGCCTCTCTCTGGTCCAGATGGAAGCTCTGGGCCGGATGGGAGCTCTGGTCCAGATGAGAGTGCTGGCCGGATAGGAGCTGGAGGGCTGGACTCTGAGTCTTGGGAAGTCCCTGGGGTCTCCTTATCTTGTCCAGATGGGGGCTCCTCTTGTCCAGATGGGAGTTCCGGGACAGGATGGAAGCTCTGGTTCAGATGGGAGTTCCAGAGCGGATGGTTGCTGGGGGCTCTCTGGTCCAGATGGGAGTTCCAGTGCAGGATGGAATGCAGGACAATAGTCTCTAAGTCTCCGGAAGTGGCTGGGGTCTTGGGCAAATGGCTGTGGGGCCAGGATGTGGAGACTGCAGGGTCTTCCTGCAGTGTTGGAAAAGGGGAGCCTTCCCAAAGGGCCCGTGAATGGCCAGAAACTGTGGCCAAGTTGGGCAGTCCTCCTGGGATGGCTGGTGCCCAGGGGCGGTTGCCTCTCTGACTATAACCCCAGTCACTAACCTCTGGTCCAGATGGGAGTTTCAGGGCAGGATGGAAGCTGGAGGCTGGTCTCTGAGTCTCTGGAAGTGGCTGTGGTCTCAGGCAAATGGGTGTGGTGGCAGGGTGTGGAGACTGCAGGGTTTGCCTACAGTCTTGGAAAAGGGGAGCCTTCCTGAAGGGCCCACCAAATGGCTGGAAACTGGGGCCACCAAGTTGGACAGGTCCTCCAGGGATGGCTGGTGCCCAGGGGTGGGACCCAGAGGTGGTTGCTTCTCTGAATATAACCCCAGGCACTCATCTCTTGTCCAGATGGGAGTTCTGGGACAGGATGGAAGTTCTGGTCCAGAAGGGAGTTCTGGGGCGGATGGTAGCTGGGGGTTCTCTGGTCCAGATGGGAGTTCCCGGGTGGATGGGAGCTGGGGGCTGGTCTCTGAGTCTCATGAAGTGGCTGGGGTCTCAGGCAAATAGGTGTGGTGGCCGGCTGTGGAGATTGCAGGGTCTGCCTGCAGTCTCTGGTCCAGATGGGAGTTCTGGGGCAGGATGGAAGGTGGGGGCTGGTTTCTAAATCTCCCGAAGTGGCTGGGATCTCCCACAGATGGGTGTGGGGGCAGGCCGCGGAGGCTGTAGGGTTCACCAGAGGGTCTTGGAGAGGCGGATCCTTCCCAGTGGGGATAGGGGTTCCTGCCTATGGCCAGAACCTGGGGCACAGTTGGGCAGGTCTTCCCTGGAGTGGCTGGTGCCCCAGGCTGGGACCCAGGTGCGGGTCTCTCTGGGTGAGACCCCAGGCACTCACCTCTGGTCCAGGTGGGAGTTCCAGGGCAGGATGGAAGCTGGGGGCTGGTCTCTGAGTCTCTGGAAGTGGCTGGGGTCTCAGGCAAATGGGTGTGGGGGCAGGGTGTGGAGACTGCAGGGTCTGCCTGCAGTCTTGGAAAAGGGGAGCCTTCCCCAAGGGCCAGCCGAATGGCCAGAAACTGGGGCCAAGTTGGGCAGGTCCTCCAGGGATGGCTGGTGCCCAGGGGTGGGACCCAGGGGCGGTTGACTCTCTGACTATAACCCCAGGCACTCACTTCTGGTCCAGATGGGAGTTCCAGGTCAGATCAACTTCCCAACTTTTAATTTTGGAGTGTAAAATCACTTTCTCCTGCTGCTTGGACTTAGCATTTCAGCTTTCCCCATGTCAAAAGTTTCCATAGGAAACTTTTTCTTCCCCATAAGCTCAAAGAAGAGCTTTTTTACTATCTGTAAAGTTCAAAGAAAGATTTTTTTCTTCCCCAGTTTGCGTTCATAGCCCCCAAGTTAGGAAATTGAAGAGTTTTTCGGTCTAGTTGCCATACTTTTTTTTTTCTACACAATCTTACACGTCTCAGTTTTTCCTACACTATATTACTACACTATACCTTATTTTTCACAGATAGAAATTGAGAAAGGGATAGAAGATAGAAAATTTTGACAGAAGAGAATTTTGCACTGCAGCATTGGACATCCTTCCAATCTGTTTTTCCTTTTCTCTTGAGGATAACACCCCTACCCCTCATATATATATATTCCATAACACTGGCATGCCACTTTCCACTGGCAGGGCTGAATCACACTTTCGCCAAAAAATCTGTAATTAAACTATTTTCCTTTTTCTTTAGTCCCTATTATTTTGTCTTTAGTCCCCCTTTTTTGTCTTTAATCCCTTTTTTCCTTTTTTCTTTAGTTCCTGTACATGGCACCATTCTGTGGGGTGTTTACCCACCAACCCTGCAGCTCCTCGGAGTTTTCTTGAGTGTGAGCAGTAGGAAATATTAGATAGATTTATAGAGCGAAGATAAACAGATAGAAAATAAAGGATAGCCTCCAGAGGGCCTGGAACCTATTCCAATGGGCCCCAACTGTCTCTGCCCCAGGGTATTTAAAGAGAAGCCAAGGAGTGGAGCAAAAGACCATCTTAGACACCTGCACTCAGGCCTGTGGCCCTAATCATCCTCTATGTGGACCTGCTGAGTAAAGCCACGAAGAACCCCAAAATGGGCTCCCACAGGGAGGAAATGATTTATTTCCTCTTAGAGCTTACAGCCTAATATTGAGAGAAGTCAGGATAGGAACTGGAGGCAGGAACTGAAGCAGAGGCTGTGAAGACATGTTGCTTACTGGCTTGCTCCTCTTGGCTTCTTCAGCCTGCTTTCTAATACACTCAAGGATAACCTGCACTGGGGTGGCTCCACCCATAGTGGGAGTGGCCCTTCCATATCAATCATTAATCAAGAAAACACTCCTCAGAATGGCTTACAGGATGGAGCCATTATTCATTGGAGATTCCACCATTCCACGTGTGTCTAGCTTGTGTCTACTTGAGAAAACACTTGTCACCACAACAGACACCTGCTCCACTAGAAAAAGAAAACAAAAACCAAAACAATTTTTTTAAAAAGCAAACAAAAAAGGTTCTTTCAGAGTCCATGGTGGGTATGAAATCCCAGGTATGGCCAGAACCAGCTCTGTCTGGATAAAGACCGTCTGCCTAGAGATTTTCAATGTCCCTCTTTCCCATCTGTGGTCAAGGTAAGGATGCAAATACAATGATGGAGGACAGAAAAATGTATGGGTCAATGTAAACACACTATGCCACTTGACAAACTCCCATGATATAAAAGGCTACTGATGCTCACTCAGTGATGTCCCCACAGAAGGAGACCTTGTCATTTTCTTTAAATGGCATTTCCTTGATAACTGTTACACATACCATACTAATGCAGAAGACACAAGAAGAGAATGAGAATCTACTTATTTCAAATACAGGTTCTTATGGAAGTAAGATGTACAACATGTGGATGGAAGACAAGAATGCATCTGCAAGTGGATCCTGGTCAAGGGGCACACTGGGGCTCCACCACAATCTTCAGAGAGAGATGGAGTGTCTCCCAGGAGAAGCACTGCTAAGCCCTGGCAGATTCTTCCCTCAGCAGATCTGTTCTCTCCTCTTCCTGAGCCATCTCTGCAATGAGAGGGAAGAGGGATTTGTTCAGTAGGATAATCCAGATATAATCAGAAAACACATCATGTGACATTAGCTGCTCTCTATAATTTAGATTGCACAGAAGAACCTGCTGTCTCACTACTCTAATGCTGTGAGGGGCTGAGGGGCTGGTACAGGGTATGGTGCTTCCCTAGAATATGGGAGGCCCTGGTTTCCACCCCAGTACTGCAGAATAGTCCCTGGACAAATGTCCCAATGTTGCATGCCCTTCCTCCCTCCCTACAGTAATTCATCCTGGAGGAAGTCAGCAGGATTTTCAGGCCAATGCACCAGCATGCTGCAGATAATTATGCGGTTGGGTATCCTTATCTGTGTGGCTTCACCAGATGCTTCAAAACAACAGAGGGACCAGACACTTGGACTCTGCTTTCCCATTCCATCAATCTGTTTAACCAAGTTTACATCAGCATTATTAGTGCCGGGTTCTGCCTGTCAACTATCCACACACCCAAATTACTAAGGATAGAATCAAATAGTATTCAAATAGTTTAGGATCATGGAACACCTAGCTATACTAATTTGAATCCTTTAGAGGTCATAACCCCAGGACTAATACACAGAGAAACCCTACCCAAAGGATACTATCATTAAAGAAAATAAATGTACTGGTACATAAATATTTCTATAAATACTGAATGCAAAAAAAGACATAAGAAAGTAAGCACATGACTTGCTTGCTCTTAGGTATGGTGGAGGGAAACGTCCCTAATAGATTTGTGGGAGAGCATAGCCAGAGGCAGGGACATCTGGGAGAGTCCAGAGTGGATGTGACCAGACTGATCTGGGCCATGTGAGGAGAGGAGGAGGGATTGGGGATACAAGGGGAAGGGGGACCAGGAGTAGAGAGACCCAGATGGCTGTAGCAGGCCAGGGCCCAGAAATGTGAGTAGCTGAGGTGGATAAGATGTCCTAGTGACAAAAATTCCCATCCAGGGCATTCCAAGTGGAATGGGAAACTTGGCAGAGAGAAAAATGTTCCAAATCACAGAGGAAAGGAGTCCCTTGTCCTTGTGACTTGGAGCACAGTGGGGGTAAGAAGAACTTCCTGGCATACAGGTGTGGCTTTTCTGGTAACAGTAAACAAAGCAGGCAGCTTGGTGTGAGACTTATCCAGTAGATAAGGACAGAAGAGAGAGCAGGAGAAAAGGGAGATGTCCATGTGGGTGTAGCAGGCCAGAGGAGCAGCAGGCTGAGGGTCAGAGGAACAGGTCTGGAGTGTGGAGGTGCCCACATGGAAGGCATAGCAGGCCGAAGAGCAGAGAGATGAGAGCCGCACTCAGAAAGCAGATAGAGGGAAGCAGCAGCTGAGGAATAAAACTCAAGAATTTGGAATCAAGTGTTGTGGGTGGCAGAAGCTGGCAGAAACAAATGATCCCCGCATACCTTAGGAGAATCAGATTAGCTACTAGGCTAGGAATGGCTGAGTTCCCCAGAAGGGAGCTCAGTTATGCCATTCCCGGGTTTCAGTACCAGATAAACGAAAAAATAAAAATAAAAAAGGAAAGGACATGACTGGTCTAGGATTTCAGAACCAGAAGAATGAAAATAGAAATAAGGAGGAAAGAAACATGACTGGTCCTGGGTTTTGGCACCATGTGAATGAAAAAAAAAAAGAAAGAAAGAAAGAAAAAGGAAAGGAACATGACTGGTCCAAGGTGTGATGGAGAAGGTTTCTAATAGATATATGGGAGAGCATAGGTGTGATGGAGAAGGTTTCTTATAGATATATGGGAGAGCATAGGTGTGATGGAGAAGGTTTCTAATAGATATATGGGAGAGCATAGGTGTGATGGAGAAGGTTTCTTATAGATATATGGGAGAGCATAGGTGTGATGGAGAAGGTTTCTAATAGATATATGGGAGAGCATAGGTGTGATGGAGAAGGTTTCTAATAGATATATGGGAGAGCATAGGTGTGATGGAGAAGGTTTCTTATAGATATATGGGAGAGCATAGGTGTGATGGAGAAGGTTTCTAATAGATATATGGGAGAGCATAGGTGTGATGGAGAAGGTTTCTAATAGATATATGGGAGAGCATAGGTGTGATGGAGAAGGTTTCTAATAGATATATGGGAGAGCATAGGTGTGATGGAGAAGGTTTCTTATAGATATATGGGAGAGCATAGACAGAGGCAGGGATATCTTTCTTTGAGTAGGGCACAGAAATTTTCAGAAAATGCCAAGAACAGTGATTAAGAGAACTGTGCTGATGTGTTTATAGTTAGTAAACACAAAGCCAAAATATACACAATGTACAAATGAGTGATACCCTGTATTATCCCAAGCACACCTCAGGCTTCTCAGGCCTGTCCTAACAGGACCTCACTTAGATCAACAGGCACTGGCCAAACATTTCTACTTGTTCCACCTACATACTACATGAGAAGAGCTCCACTCCCGGTCTACAGAGCTCCCACTTGCGTGTAGAACCCTAGGACAGCAAGGCAGGGGTCTTAAAGGCTGGAATGTATGGATGACTTTAGTTCTGGAGGGCAAAATGGAGGTGGACAAAATGGCTCAGCAGATGAACATGCTTGTTAGCCTGCCTGAGGAGATGATTTTGAGCCCAGGACCCACATCCTGAAAGATGAGAACTAAGTCCTTCAGGCTGTCCTCTGACATCCAAATGTGAGACACAGCACCTCTCCCTTACCCCCACACTCATGCCAAGACAAAATAAAACTTCAAAAGGTAATCTGAACTTTTCAATAAATGAAGACAAGAAGGACAGCTGCCAGTAAGCCAGAGGCCTCTCTGAACCAGCTTTTTCCCTCTGAAAGGACTTGAAGCCACACAAGGTGCTTACTCGTCTTCAAACTTGGATTGTTATTTCTCAGGAAAAGGCGTTCCAGCTCCTGCAGCCCTGTCACATAGGTAGCAGCAGCAGGAGCCCAGCGCTGGCACAGGCTGTATTTTGGGTATGGTAACTGGAATGGACTGTGCACTGGGTGTCAGATTTGACACAGGCTGGACACGCGGTCCTGTAATGGCACAGGAGGCTCATTGGGTGACACTGTACTTGGCATAGACTGTGCATTGGGTACTGTGATTGGTATAGGCTATACACAACCCACCTGGAAGGGCATAGGGTGTGCAGTAGGAACTGCCATAGGTGGTGTGCTAGATACCTTAACTGGAATATGCTGTACACTGGGCATAGTAACTGGTATGGGGTGGACATGGGGCACAGAAACAGGCATAGGCTATATCCGGGCCTCAGTGATTGACACAGGCTGTACATGGGGTACAGAAACAGGCATATGCTGTACCTGAGGCTCAGTGATTGGCACAGGCTGTACATGGAGCACACTGATTGACACAGGCTGTACATGGGGTACATTAACAGGCATAGGCTTACACGGGGCACAGTAACAGGCACAGGCACTGTTTCTGACACAGACTGTACTCGGGGCACCAGATGTGACATATGCTGTACACAGGTCACAGAGATGCACAGCCTTGGTGCCCCCTGTGCTCTCAGGGATTGGCTTCTGAGGTGGACACCTATTCTCCTGGCTATTGGCAATGGCACTCTCTCTCAGTCATCCATGAGGCTGAAGGTGCAGCAGCAGAAGAACCTTCTCCACTCTTCCCTGTTTTTCTGTTCTCCTCCTCTCCATTCTGCTGTTGGGGCTCCCGACTCAGGGTGGTGCCTTCCACTCTCTTCCTCCTTTCTTCCCTCTCCATGTGGCATGTGGGAAACAGAGAGAAGAGGTGACAGAGCCCAGGGTGGTGAGAAGTCGCTATGACATCAAGGCAGGGGAAGCCTGCAGTGCCCCACACCTCTCCAGTCACCTCTAAGGAACAGCATCCCCTCATGGACATGGCCAGCACACCTATGACATCAAGGCAGGGGAAGCACACAGTGTAGCACTCCTCTCCAGTCACCTCTGAGGGAGAGCATCCCCTCATGCACATGGCCAACCCACCACTCCTAGCATGCACTGACCTTTCCATTTTTTTCTGGACAGGTCCCTCAAGAGGCAGGTAGTTGATGTTTTTATGCTCCATGACAGGAATTCTGTCAAAGTCGCTTGAGGTTTGCCTTCCTTTGAGTCTCTTCTCATTCTGAAGGAGAGTCCCCTATAGTTCTGGCAGGAGAATTACTCCAACAGGAAGGGTTATTTTTCTTCTGGAACTAAGGCCCTGACACGCTGGTTATCTTAACCAATCAGAGACATTCCTTCCTGGCTTCCTGGGATGATTGACAGTTGCCATGGACTGAGCCCCTGAGGTCCAAAACCAACAGCTGTTTGGAGCTTCAGTGAGCAGGGTGTGTTTACAGGGAAGATGTGGCCCTTGGACAAGTAGGGTGTAGAAGGAGCCTTCCAAGTTGCAACTTTTGTCCTTTTGCCCTGGTGAATTAGCTTCCTAGGGAATGTGTGGTGGTCAACTTTGGGAACCCATTTGCTGGCAGTAAGAAGAGATCCCCCAGTAGCTGTGGAGGCCTTGTGGAAATGTGTGGACCATACCTCTTGTTCTCATAGTTCACATTGTGTCCCTGGTACTTGGCAAACAATGGATATTAAGCTAGTGTGTTTATCTGGGAGGTTCTTCTTTGGAATTTCACAGAAAGTGAAGTTAGAGCCTGTCATGCTCCCATGCTCTGCCTTTCCATGAGCTTAGGCAGGATTGCAGGGCCTTCTGGCCTTTCAGCAGGCAGATCAGAGGGCTCATCTTCACCAGGGCTATTGGGGAGTAGTTTAGTAGTACTGTGGAGCCTTCTTGAGTGCTGGCAAAGTCTGTGAGAATTGTCATACCTGTGCTGATGTTCCTCACCTTTCTCTTGAACAGGCGAGCTCACAGGGACACTCTCTCTCTGTCTCTTTCTCTCTCTCTCTCTCTCACTCACTTCTAATTTCTTTAGACTAGTCAAAGTGTGAAGAGCAGGTCTTTAATCCTTGGTACCCACCCCAAAATAGTCAGCCAAGCAGCCTCTTCACTGGCACGTGGCCAGACTGATCCCATGGCTATTACTTTTTTCCAACTTGTTCTGGTCACTCTTGAGACTAGAAGGGCACTAAAGAAGTAGCATATGACCAGGCAGTTCCTCTTTGGTGTGGGAATATTTGGGAGCCCTGGTGCCTGAGTTGGAGTTTTCCTTATATCAAAAGGCTTCCCTCGCCCTCCCCTCCCGCGCTTCCGAAGGTGTGCCTGGCCCAGGGGTCCCCATGTGACTCCAAGGTGGCTGTCTGCACCAGACCTAGGGAGGGCTAAGGGCATGTGTCTGCACTTCCCAACGCTCCAGGCTGGGCGCATCCAGAGATGCAGGGCACAAGGCAGGCAGCTGGGCCGGGTTCAACATGCAGGCCACTGTGGGTGGGGTAGTCCCTGCCAGGGGCAAGGGTCACGGGCCCCAGGAGGCGCCTCCCAAAAGTGCCTGGCTTTGTTGCACCCTGCATTCCTCCAGAGCAAGCAGGTGCAGGTCGGACGCAGGTCATGGTTCTCCAGAATTACAGCTCCCAAGATTGACATAGACCACGTAGTTGGACCAACAACATTTAAGAATGTCAGAGAAACCCAGCTCTGGGTCCATCCTTTATAAGATGTGAACAGGATGTGAAATGGGCTGACTCACAAGCCCTGCCTCCTAGCACCCAGCCTGCCTGCTAGGATGTTCCTCATGAACGCCCCTCCAGTGCTGGCGCTCAGGTCCAGATGGGAGGCCTTTGGCCAGCCTAGGAGCTTCTGCTTTCCTGACTGCTTCTCAGAGTCTAAAGAGGATGCCTCTAGGGCCTCAGTGAGCGCCAGGGTACAGATGCTCATCAGCACACTGCAGAGAGACGAGGCTGCCCTGGGCATGAGCCATGAGCGTGTCACACAGAGAGGCCAACGTGCAGAAAGGTGCCTGGACACCAGACTGACCCCCAAACCTGCTGTGTGCAAAGAGCAGCCAGGGTTCCCTGCCTGTGGTCTTGTTGCAGACTGTAAAGCCCTAGAGAAAGATGAAGCTGGGAAGCAGGGTCCCTTGGAGCTGGATTCTGACAGTGATGACTGCGTGGACCGGGACATCTAGGAGGCCAACCAGGAGTACCTGAAGACAAAGGGTGGAGCTTCTGAGCCTATGTCCTGAGCAGCCCTTTGTTTACCAGAACCTTCCCACAGCTGCACCCTACCCATCTCATGCCCCCCACAACTCACTCCTAACTCAGGTAGTGTTCCTGTGGGAGCCAGTGAGGACCAGGGCTTCACCTCTCCAGCTAGCATAAGCAGCGAGGATTCCTTTGAACTGAGCATCCAAGCTGAGATAGAACAGTTTCTTAATGAGAAAAGACAGCATGAAAACCTACCATCCCGCCCTGGGTTAGGGGTGGAGAAAGCCTTCCATGCCTTCTCTCAGGGGAGCTTGGGTCTCTGTGTCCTTCAGCCTTGTAAGTGCTCTCCAATCTCAGGGAGGCAGAAAGGGGATCAAAGTAGCCTGAAAAGGCTAGAGAGCTGGCTTAGAGGTTAAGAGCAGGCTGCTCTTCCAGAGGTTAGTTCAATTCCCAGCAACCACATGGCAGCTCAAAACCATCTGTAATGAGATCTGGTGCCCTCTTCTGGACTGCTGGAGTACATGCAGGCAGAACATCATCAGATATTCCTGGATGAAGCAGCAGGGCCTCTGTCTACTGGGGTTCCCAGGGCCATGCTTGCCGCACATAAGAGGGGTGGGTTGAGCAGAGAGGTGTATACCAACATTGAAGATAAATGCTGCCTGATCCCTTGAATCCTGCAACTGGCCTTTGGAAGACTCAGGTGTGTACTGAACTCATGAGTGTGGGCAGGAGGCTGTGCTGTCTGAAAAAGCACTGACCACCTACTGGGGATAATGAGGATGCTTGGACATGTTTCTGCGCTTACAGGGTCAGAATGGGGGTCAGGGGAGCATGGTGAGTGACAGAGAACAAGGCACATTCTGTGCAAATCCAGAGAGACCAGAGAACCAACTGTGAAGTGCAGGGGCTACTGAAGGTGACACAGGCATTCCACCTCATGAAAGAAGATCTCTTTTCCAATCTGTCTGAATCTTATGTACAGAGAACATTTTGCATCTACATTCTACAAAACAGAAAGAAAATATTGTGAAAATCTGTCTCTATTGATACTTTTATACTAACGCCAAGGATATAGAGAAACATAATTTTCAACAGCCCATCTCCATGTGGCTCCTGGACAAGGATAGCAACCTAAGGCTCCTCCACATCCATCATGGAAATGTGGTCCTGGATCCCAGGTGGTGCGCTCCTGAACATCGCTTTCTTCTCGCTGACCATCTGTTTGTCTCGCCTGTTGTTAAATCAAGTCTGAAAGCAGAGGAGGACAGGAAATGTCTCAGCATGCTGGGCACTTTGATGCAAAGAGGCACATCATGGGGACACTGGCATTCTGAACTGCACAGCAGCAGCTATGTTCCAAATGCTCAGCCACCCAGGGCAGAAGCAGGCAGGGTGTGTTAAGTGTTGGAGGCCATGGCTAGACTCTAGTTAACCCTGCCTTCTACACAAGAAACTGAAAACAGCACCAGCAATCACTATTTCTGAAAACTCATAGCACGCCTGCTCCTTCAGAACGCACAGGGAGACCAACAGCCCTGTGCTAAGTTCTGAAAAGACCCAGTGCAAGACATGCACACATTTAATGTGATTTCCAAGGTGCACTTTCACAGGTAGCTTACTCACCAATGCTGGGTCATCTCTAATGAATGAACTTATTTTGACTGTTCCATCCCTGAGACAAGATTTCAAGGGCATTAATTGAGACAGTTTGGACAATGTCTTAGGGTGGAGGTAACATCTGAATTGAAAACAATCCTCCAGATTAAAATTGAGTATTGCTATCTCATGCACACTCACAGAAGGAAGAGCAACCACTTGGACCATGAAGCTCTATTCCCACATCAGTCTCATCATACCACCATGCATTAGTTGTTTCTCGTGGGTTCCATGGGCAGATTATTCACTTGCCCCAATTGATAAGTTGTCTTTAGCTAAATGAGCACAACTAAATTTTAGTTATTTAATGCAACTGAATGCTTTGATAGCCCTGCTTGATCCTGCATTAATTTGAGTCTCTATAGCAGCATCCTTAGCCCCAACATGACTCCACAGAAGTTTCCTGTAAAGGTCAATGGTGTTGAAGGAATTAAACAAGAATACTATGTAAATAGCCATGCACTCACAGGTATGGAGACTACACATATATAATTATGCATGCAGTCCTTGCCGTGTAAAGACCTTGGCTTTGCACACAGAACATGATGAGCAGCACGTGGGTGCTTTGGGTTTCTGTTTCCACCAGGAAGTCACTTTCCTTCCAGGAAAAGACAAGAAGCACTAGCTGAAGTATAGTTCCTCCCCCTTCCATCAGGAAGCCACTGACTGCCCTCATAGGAAAGAAAGCAGTCATACACCTACTGGAAAAGACACAGGACAACTGGTCCATGACCTGAAGAGCTCCACATGGATTTCCCCACCCCATGCTTTCTCATGTTTACTGACCTGCACTTTCACTTCTGGCACATTCATGTTTCTGCCGAGCACCTGTCTATGTAGAAAAAGCCACACAGATCTGTCATCAAGGTTATGAGAAATATCACAGGCTGGAAACATTGTGTGCTTTTGACAATCTTTGCCTTCCTGCTAAACTCCTCAAGAACTTGTCACTGATAAAGCCAGGCATGGTTTTCACATCATCAAAACATTTAAAGTGTGTTGAACAGTGATGGTCAAGAAGACTCTAATTAGCTTACATAAATAATTTCAATGTAGCATTTTATAAATGAGCACAAAGGCAGAAGTCTATGATGAAGATGTTATGTAAATTTTAAGCATAGGAATATGTAGGAAAAATGTGGAAGTCTTCATGATGACAGGATCTTATTCTCCTGACTGTGTTTCCTGTAAATTTTGTTTAGTACCTAATGCAAAGATCAGGAAGGAGCAGGGGTGGGCGGTAGAGAGGTGGGTGGGGGGAAAATGAGATAAAATAGAAATCATCAAAAATATAATCTTCCATGTATCATAGGACACAACCAAGAATGTGTAGCCTGAACTGATAGTGGGAACTTGTAATTCCAGCAACGTGGGAATCTTGGGCACAGGAGTCACAATATAAGGCCTGAGTGGGCTCTAGTTTAAGTTCAAGGTCAGCCCAAGGAAGGTAGACAGACCTTATCTCAATCAGTAAGAGGAGGCTGGTAGCCATGGCAAGGATCCTCAGATTTGTATTCCCAATTCTTGAACACCAGAGAGAGGATAGCCTCAAGAACAAGATTAGCTTGGTTTACATGGGGAGGTCTATTTCAGCAAGGACTCCAAAGAAACCAAACACACGTTAATATCAACCAAGAAATGGGTGGCCTTGGCCTTAGATGTAGAGGACTGCCTGTGGAGCAAACACATTCCCTGCCTTAAACCCTTACCACAGACAAACAAGAGTGGCAAAGACAACCACAGAGTAGGAAAATGTTTGGAAAGAAAACTGTCACAGTCTCTTACCCAGTTGGGTAGCTAACACAATCAAGAGGTGAGGACACAGAGAAAACAGTAGCTTCTAGACTGTGGGTGGAAATATCTACTCATGCACTTCGTGGGGAAAAGCATTGATTACAAAAAAAACTCATCCAGTAACTTCAGAGTTTATACAGCCAAGACCAGAAGCCTGAAGCTGAAGAGGGGTTTGTCAGCCTAGGAATCATCAAACCCACTCCCATAGCCACAAGGCAAAACAACACTGAACTCTTCAGAGGAGGGACTCTAAAAAAAGACAGGGTATGCTGAAACAGTAGTGTGAGATTCAGACCCAAAGGGATAAGAACAGCAGCAGAAACTACAGCTGAGAAGCCTGAGAACTATGAAAAATCAGTCAAACTAGGACATTGACCTCTATCACAGGAGGCCTTTAGAGCACTACTGTTTACACCAGGAAGGAAGAAGACATCAGGTTCTGGGGAGGAAGAAGAAGGGAATTTTGGTACAGTTTGTCAAGAGGAATGGACTTCCAGAGCTCTGTCAGAAAATTCATAACACAGCAGAATTCTAAAGCATCAGAATAGTTTGAGTTCCTACTCAATTTTCATTCACCCATGTTGCACCACAGTTGAGAACAGAGATAAAGAAGGACATGATCAGTAAGCACACCTGTCTCATGGCACCACTGCATGAAAACACTAACCTTGATTCAAACACTGAACTTGATGCAACAAAGCAACTTCTACATAACCATCATGGGGTAGAAGATACCTGTGGTTTGGAAATATGGGGAGGACAGGGCCCAGAAGGGGTAAAGGCCAGGTCAATATGAACATTAGCCCCTGGAGGCCAGGGTGCCTCCTGTTGCCTGCCACATACATTGTGAGCACATATGGGTACTGGGTTTCTTGGAAAATGGTCTCCATTTCCTGCACCTGCCACTGTGTGAAGTGGAACTGGATTTGGTGCCTGCTGGGCTGGCGCCTTGAAACCTCAGTCAGCAAGATGGCTGGCTCCTGTGGGTGCAGGCCTCTATGGGAGCCTAGTTGCTGTGGTCACCTTGAGGACCCAGGCTGTTGTCAGGGTTCATGTGGCCTCTGTGTTTGAGGTTGCCCTGTTGGTACTCACTGTTGACCAGGCTTAGAGCTCCTTCATAGATATTGCCACCCACTTTGGCTCTTCCCTCCTGTTCAGGATGGGGGCGGCTGCCCTCCTCATGGCTCTCCAGATGATAGTAGAAGTTGTTGTCATAGTTGTGGAGGTGCTCCATGGCTGCTGCTCCTCAGAAGCCTAGTGACCTGCACCCTCCCTGAGGTCTTGGGCAGGAGCCTTGGCCTGGGGGCTCATAGCAGGGTGATTCCACAAATGTTTAGGCCCTACTCTTTCAAGAATGCAATTGGTTTCCTGTGTGCCTCCTATATGTATGGGTGTGTCTCTGAAGTGAGAATGGGCTTGGACATGGCCCACGCAAGGGATGGGGAAAGGAAACAGAATCTTAACTTCAGGACACCTGCTCAGATCTGGCTGCCTACCCTGGCCTGTGCTCTTGGACCCCACAGAACACCTTGGGAATGGGGCTATGGGAGATTTCAGGCTGATTTTAGCATAGAGAGTGGGAAAGGTGGGGGAAACTCACAATGAGCTCATGAGGCTTGGGTGAAGACTGGAGAATTTCTCATCACCCCAGACCCCACATTTCTGAGTCTTTATGACCCATGAGATGAACATTGACTGGACAGGGTCAGCTGTGTTCGTGTCTGCTTCAAGCGTCTTCAAGGACTCAGAACGCACAGGCCTGACTTGGACCTCCACCTTCAGCACTGGCATTTTGGTCTTATGTTTACAGTGTATTGTGCAGCACTTCAAAAGGGCCAGTGCAATCCTTGGAAAGTTAACAGACTCCAGACAGCCGGTGAAGAATCTGCATTACAATGCTTATAGAAGGTCCTGTCTAGTGCTTCTCAGCTCTGCAAGTTCAGACACTGCACCAACTGCTCTCTTTGTGTTGCAGTACAAACTACTGAGGGTGGAGGGGGCCTTCACACAATAACCTGGGCAGAGTAAGCAACACAGATGCTGGATGGCCATAAACAGGGGAGAGGTTGTGTGCAGTTCTTGTGGTAGAGGGACTGCTCTCATTGACCGTGTTTCAGAGTGCTGGGGTTGGGGTGGGTTGTTAATAGGACCTGAGAGAGAAAATGCAGTGTTGTCCTTTGGTTTGTTTCTTTGCTTTGTGTTTCTGACAGTCTCTCATGTATCCCAGGCGAGCCTGAACCCCACATTCCCATACTGTGTACATTAGGCTGACCAGGGCTTTACTTCTTTGTGTTACACCCTCCCAAGGGTAATAGATGTGAATAGAAATATCTGGCTTTTTCTTAATTAAGTAATTATAAAAACAGAGGTATTAGAACTGGAGGCTTAGCTGTGTATAGAGCTGTAGCGTGGCTGGAGAGCCCCCAGGAATTCTAATTATATTGTAGGGCAAACATCTCAACCTGTAAATGTGGACACCATGCCTACAAATAAGTAAGCTTTGTCAAATATTGCTGGATATCAGGTTAATCAAACAGGTCATTGTTTTTGAGGGAATATCCAGCCTTTCATTGAAGGAGTGACATAGAGCAATGCTAGTTTTGACTGAAAGGGCTTGAGAGAAAGATCCAGAATGTAAGGATTGACCCTGTATGGTGGTTATGCTCAGAGTGCTCTCTGTGGGTGGATAGGTCTTTAAGTGCATGGTAAATCCAGCAGTAAGACAGGAAGGAATCTCAGAGTCCCTGACAGTGTGGTCTCCCACTTTAGTAAATCCAAACACTCAAAGGAAGTCAAAGAAACTGCACCCTGTGTTTTCAGTAGGAAGTTGTGTGTTGATTTGGGATATCTGAGGGAAGGGATGTTTTCAAAATGTCCTCAATGAACAGCAGAAGGTCTTTCCTCCTAAAGTGTCAATGAAAGCTCTTTCCCTTAGAAACTGATCCCAGCCAGTCATGTGTAGTCAGCCAATCAGAAACACACATCCCTTTTCACACATATTTACCTGGTCTTTCCAAAGTCTCTGTCCATGTTTTATCAAAGCGCTCACTCACAGACACACTCATCTGGACCGTTATACAGCACTTGGAGCTACAGAAAAGCAGAGCTTTTTTTCCAATCATCTAATTTAAAGGAAGGCCAGTCAGAATCTGAGCTAGACATGTGGTCACCTAGAGCATGCCTCAACAGGATCTGGCCCTGCAGCTGGATACACATTTTGTGTAGCAGTTTCCTCCAAGATAAGACATTCCATTTGGAGGAAAGCTCCTGAAGACATAAGACATTCCAAATGGAGGTGAAACATTTTATAGTACAGGAGAGATGGTTAAGACACAGGAAGTAAAAGGCTGGATAGCTCCAACTGAGCTTAGTAGATGTGTGTTCCCAGTTCCTCCTGTCTCCCCAGGAAGAGTGTCAACAGCACATGTCAGGTCCACACAACCAAGGAGCACAGGATGAGAATCAGCACTCTGCTGAGGCACAAGATGCCATCTGAGGGTTCTGTTCTTAGAGCAACAGCCCCAGTGAAAAGACTGAAGTCACTGGATGTGGCAGCCAGGTACTGGAGCAGGTCAGCAGACAATACTCAGTACCTGGAAGACTGGTGTCAAGGGCCCGAATGGAACTCAAGAAAGTCATCTCTTGCTGGAACATCCAATGTGGAGCCTCAGGACCCTTCCTCCTGATGCCTCCAGGTCCACAGTGAACCCATCTCTCTCTTTCTCTGCTTCTCCATGTGTGATCCCCACCATAAGCCCTTGGGGATTATCCTAAAATAAAGCTAATTGCAAAATACCGTCCAGAAGTCAGTTAGGAAAAGAGGCCATGGTGGTAGTGGCAGCTGCAGCAGTATGTATATGGGGGCTCTGTGGGGTCAGGACGGAGGATGGGACCTCACTGGTGTAGGCAATCTTCTTCCTACAGAGAAACAGTGGAAGCCAGAAGCAGCCAGGAACTCAGGCTCCCTGGAGACAATCTGAGGCCCCGGGAAACCACTGCTTTCACTCCACCCTTCCAAGACTGAGAACAGATTTCAGACTACTCCAAACCCATGGGAATGTAGGATGTGCCCTGAGCTCAATGGGGCCTACACAGCCTGGGGGCAGGAGATGTGGTCAGACTTCATTCCTCCTTCTAGAGTCCCTTCCTGCTTTCCTGACCAAAGACAAACAGGGGATCCAAGGCTGCTGGGACTGTCAGCTTGCACATCACCATGTACATCATATCTTCTGGCCAGCTTAGGTTGTATTTTCTTTGCAGTAGGTGATGATTAGTACGGAGACCCACAGTTGGTCCCTGTGCAGCAGCACACAAGAGAAGGTGGAGCATTCAGGTCTAACTGGGACATCTCAATCACACCCCTTGTTCACAGGCATGAGGATGACTGTTGGAAGATTCTTAAAGCCAGGGGAACTGGTTATCTCTACTGAAATATTATATGCTAGACCTGAAAAGGGGAGACCTCAGGTTCAGGGCCATAGATACAGCCCTAGTGAAATACTGATACCTGCTATCTCAAGTCAGCATGCTGGGAGACATCTTAGAGACTCAAAAGGAAACTAGCATGTCCCTGCAGCAGGCAAGTTCCCCGGAACACTCACATTCCCAGTGCTGGAAAATAGAATATGGATTTCAAGGGCAGTATAGCATGGTATTGGGAAAACATCATGCACTAATTTTGGGGCTGTACGTCTAGGTCATTGCTCTCTGTTTCTCTAAGATAGACTTTGTGTAATTGGACCTGTAGCTTCACATATGCAAAGACCCATCACAACTATTCTATGCACTGACTGAGTGTTCCAGAACATTGGTATGGACTCAAACTTGTTTACAAATTAGAGCTGCTGTGAAGCAAAGGTCCCCGAAACCTTAAGTACTGAGAGTTCTCCAAGACACTTGACAAAATGCAGACAGAAGACATATTAGTCAAGGTTGCTGAGCAGGCAAGGGTGAGACCATATGCACCCTGAGCTTGAATGGAAGAAAGGAAACAGAAACCTCCCTCTGGCCTGGATGGATGGATTCTCCTCTCCCTCTCAAGCATCAGGGCTCTGGACAGTGTGCCTCTTTGTACCCTGGACGCCCACAGAGAGGGTGTAAATCACACATCATGTACACCCTCCTCCCACTATCAAAACTGGGACAAGTCTTTGGGAAGTTTCCAGCTGGGTCCAGGGTGGGAGTTAGTGGGGAGTGGGGGGGAACAGCAATGACTAGAAATACAGTGTCCTCTGCTGGGGACTTGCCCCACCTGACATTATAATTTGTTCCACAGAGATATAGTGAGTTGACAAGGCCAATGTGAGGGACAGAGAACCATGTGGGGTCAGCATGAAGCAGCATAGCACCTGGAAATCTTCCTCACTTGGCAAGGCACAGTGACCAGAGCTTGCCAGCATCACCTCCTGCTCTAAATTCCATTTCTGGAATAGGCTACTATGGTTCAAATACTTTTACCCACATTTAACATAAAAAATAATGGAACCAACAGACTGAGCATCCACTTCTTTATTGCTGTGATAATTTCAGGGAAGAAAAGGATGTCATGGCCAGCATGGGTGGCCCAGACATTCGGGATTGGGACAGACTCCAGGACATCTGGATCCTGGACATAGGTGGCACTCAATTGCTGCTGCAAAATCTTCAGGGATCCTTGTTCTGGGGATCAGGTGATGCATCCATCAGCACTACCAGTCTAGTGCTTCTTTTGAAAATGACTCTCCTGTACCTAAACCAATTCTACAAGCAGAAGAAAGGGTTGCTTTAGTACACTGAACTGTACCACCACTGAAGAACACATGCTGTAACCTTGTATACTGGCCCAATATTACTGACATTTTAGAACCTATATGGAACCCATCCCTGGTCCAGTGTATACTAGGTATGTGCTCCAGGCCTGAGCTACTCCCCTAGCAAAGCACATTTCTGATTGCTCTGAAACTGTTTTTATATTGATCTAACCCCAAGAACGGTTGAGGACGTAGCTCATGTGTGTACTGATGGAAGCAACAGGTTTCATTCTCATTGAAATAGTCAAAACACCCCCACAAAGCCCCTGAGGACATGTACCACCACACCCATTCCTTCCGCTATGGAACAGACTCAGAATATTGTCTCTTCTCTCCATCAACTGATATTTTTAATGCATTCTTTCAGAAAAGGATGCAGGTCTACCTCGAGGGTTCTTCTTGGTCCTTGCTGTGTGTCCAAAAGTATCAAAAAGATTTCTCTTGGAACACCAGTACTTGTTTCCTTGGGATACAACTTCAGGGTCCCAATCTTCTGCTATACTTCCCTTCTAGACAGCAACATCACCCAAAACATTCTTTTTTTTTATTTTTTATTTTAAATACTGACCAGCACATCGGCTTCTGGCACTCCAATGCATCTTGCAAGTTCCTTCCTGAAGTGAAAAAGATTCCAACATTTAGGCTTTATGGTTGAAGTAAACTGTATCAGGACATGTTCCATTTGCTTTTAAATGTTTGTGTCCACACTTGTGTGTGCACACACATTTACACACACAAAAACACACACACATGCACGCGCACACACACACACACGCACATGCACACACACACACACACACACACACACACATTATTCCTTACATGTGCTTTGAGACTCACTTTAGTAACAGGATTTTTTGAGGGACCAAATTTAAGGCTAATCCCCCAAACAGGTATGTCCTCTATGCCCTTAACATGTAAAGCTTCATTAAGTGAGCCTCCAGTATGAAACGTGTTAGCCAGATTTTAATCTGAGGTGGAATCTCCCCTGCATTTTCCCAGCCACACTTCAGGCTTCCACTCATACTTCCAGAGACTCATTTAGAACAAGCATTGTCTAAATTTCCCACTCACGCCCCACTTAAGCAGACAACAAAACACAATCTTTCCAGTTGGACTAGGGCACATCCCCTACTCCAGAATCCAATTTCTGCTGGAGTGTCCAGACACGGTGGCTTAGTTTCTAGAGGAAATCAGGGGTTCATGGAGCAGCAAAGGACAGCCCGGGCAAAGGTGCAGTGCCTGAAAACGAGGCACCTAGCAGGGTGTTTTTCTTACCTTGCTCGCAAGCTGGGGTAGCGAGTCTCTTGGAAAAGACGCTCCAGTTTCTGCAGCTGAGACAGGGTGAATCTGATGCGACGCCGGGAAGGCAGCCTGTCCCCAGCCTGGAGACTCTTGGTGCCCTCAGGCATTACCGCCTCTTGCTGAGGCTGATGCTGAACACCGCCTCCATGAGCACGTTCCTCGTGGATCCCCTTGTGTATGGGGCCAGAACTTCCATAGTCAGCATGGCCTCCTTCCAATTCTTCTTCTTCGTTTCCTCCCTCCTCTACCACTCCTGTGGCTTCCTGATGAAGACTGGACTGAGCAAGCTCTTCTTGAGCAGGCTTGATTGGGGCACGTTCACCCAGAGCAAGCTCGCCCTGATAAAGCGCACCCTGAGCAAGCTCGCTCTGTACAAGCCCTTTCTTGCCTCCTTCCTCTCCAGGCATCAGGACCATTGCATTCCCACCTGTAAGAGAAACAACCACAAAGATAAAGATCGGATCATCATGGCCCATGGATCATTGGGAAGCCTGGAGTGGGGCCACAGGCCGAGCGGGGTACCTGAAGGAAGCGCCTGGCCACTGGACTTTCCACCAGACTTGCTTCCCAGAATTCGCCCAAGTCCAGTCAGAACCATTTTACTGACCGTGCTGTTGTTGCTGGTCCTCATCGGCTCTGGGACTCAGCATCCTGTTGAAACTGTGGCAGCAGTCCTGACGAGTCTCCATGCCGGGAATCTTTCGATCAGAGAACCCAGGTCCGTAGCTTTGAAAGCCGCTTCTTCACTGTCTGGCGCCAGAGGTACAGCTGTGACGCTCGACCCGGAAGGCTTGTCTTCTGGAGACTCAACCTAACTACAATGTATCCAATCACACATTCTGGCCTGCACAGCCTCAGTGGCTGTGGGCTTGTCCTCTGAGGTGCCTAGCCAGAAGCACTTTAGGGCTGCAGAGAGCAGGGAGTACTTTAAAAAAAATGCAGTCAGTGTGTGTGGTGGGGGTGGGGAACCTGTGGATCCAGTTTTCTGCTTATCTGACAGCTGTAGTTTTGGGTAAGGATGGTTCAAATTCAGTCACAGGGAGTAACACAAAGACCTTCTCAAACTCAGCAGACCTTTGAGCCCTGCTAAATCATTTTTATTAAATTATGCATATGTCCTTCTAACAAAATGCCCCAACCTTGGTTGTGCCTCCTTGAAGAGCCCTGGGTGATGGCAAATATTTGGTAAGCCAAGACAAGGTCCTCCTGAGAGACTGTGCTCCCAACAGGGCTGAATTCCACCAGTGTTCACAAGCTCATTCTGATGGAGACCTTTCTCTACCTAGCGGTGCTTGACCAAGGTCCTAGGGTGACCCAAAGATACCTGTGGGCATCAAAGAACTATTCTGGGCACAGGCTCCAACTTGTCTCACATCTGTGAAGGTGAAAGACAGGGGGAGTAAGCAATTCTGGATGTAAGCTCTACAAAGAATCATTGCAGGAAGGGGAGGTACTGAGGAAAAGTTAGAGGGATTCCCAAGATTAGGAGACATTCCCAAAATTTAAAAGAGCCACTGAGCTCTGTTATTTCGTGGTTTTCGTTTTAAATAGGACCATGGCAGAGCCTGGACAATGGCAGAGGTAATTGTTAGGAGATGGGTTACTTCTCTGAGGTAGCACAGGCTGATACACTGGAGGGCCCATGGTCCATATGGTCTAGCCTACACCAAGGAGATGATTATGCTCTGTTCACCTATTGCCCACCTAGTCAGGGGTGGCTCAACCCTGTCTCACTCCAGACCCCTTTTCCATCCCTGACTAGGCTTTGTGAGTTGTGGGCCTTGACTGACTGGTAACCCTCAGCCACTGGGAAGTCTTCCATCCTCTGACATTTCAGCTGTCCAGGTGCTTTTATTTATACTCAGGTCTCTTTCTTCTCACAGCCACCAAGAAGCCGCTCAACTGTCCTTCCTCTGCTCCTTGTCTTCTGGGTTGTTGTGAAAGGCTTCCCTGAAACACTGAAGTGGGAGGCTTTCTTAGACACAGACTTTACTCATGCTAGCAAATAGATGCTGAAGAAGCTAGGCTATATAAGGAGACAATAGTGACATATGTGCTTTCCTGACGGACTTGGTGGCCTGGTTGGACTGCCACACTAGCTGGGAGCCCTGTCTTTATCAGTGTGAGACAGCTTGACTGTCTTACTGAAGGCAGAAACTCTTTGTGTCTCATCCTTAGTATTCCTGGATTGGTTGTTTCAAACCAACACTCTTTTTAGCCCTAGCATCCCTGCAACCTATGCCAGCAACTAGCAAATTTGAATGTGAGTGCTTTTTCCTCACTAAGGACAGAGAACAAGCTCCTGCATCCATACCAACCCTGGATTCTGAGACAATTTTCCCAAGACTCATCCCAGGGTTTGGGCGAAGCAGGGAAGCTATCATGCATTCAGGGTGTCCTGGAGACTGATCATTTCCTACCCTTACTCCAGAGCTCACAGGACACTGGGTGTATTTTTTATTTGTGGCAGTTTGCTACAGGACTTAGCAAAGAGTGTTGCAGAGGGATTTTTCTCTCTGATGATGGATTCAGCACCCTAAAAGATGGATCCTTGCTGTGTAACCCAGAGGAGCCTTGTAGTGCACTATGGGAGTACTTATCACAGATAAACAGCAAGGCCTGCTATGCTCCAGTCTGTTATCTATGTGAGTCTGGAAACCAGCACCCATCTCTGCCTTTACCCTTGATCCTCTTGACTCTGTTGTCCCCATCTTGGACCTGGGTGGGGGATCCTACTCTGCTGAGCCCTTAGGATGTTGCTGCTGGCCCGCTGCGATCTAGTTGTTCAATCCTACATATCTCTGCAAGACAGAAAACCTGTACTCATAAGCAGCTTTTTCTGTGGAACAGCAGTGATTCATCTGCCCAATTACTGCTCTGTGTGATTTTCTTATAAGTTATATTTTAAGAGGGACTCTCCAGGATTGAAATGCGTCAATCAAATCTTGTGGCTCCTTCTTGTTTAGTTACATACTCAATGATTCCTGTCAGTGATTCTCAACCTTCCTGATACTGTGGCCATTTAATATAGTTGCCCATGCTGTGGTGACCACAACCATTTTCATTGCTGCTTCCTAATTGTAATTTTGCTACTGTTATGAGTTATAATATGCTATCTTTGTTTTCCAATGGTAAAGGTCTGTGGACCCAAAATGTAAAAGGGGATAGAACCTCCAAGTTGAGAAGCACTGCTTTAGGTGAAGGCATGTGATTGTGGAGTTTCTACACTATTTTCCCAGGTGACTCTGCTCATCATAATTGTTAGATGGGAAACCTACCTGCACACAGATTTTCCTGAGGGATTCCTTGGTCAGCATGTACACATCCACACCCAGGTGCA
Source organism: Onychomys torridus (assembly GCF_903995425.1). Taxonomy (NCBI): domain Eukaryota; kingdom Metazoa; phylum Chordata; class Mammalia; order Rodentia; family Cricetidae; genus Onychomys; species Onychomys torridus. The sequence continues at coordinate 18,246,573 of NC_050466.1, forward strand.
TTCACAGTCACAACATTCACATGCAGAAACATCTGTAGCCAAAGCCCTCCCATCCCTTTGTCCCATAACCAAGAGAGAGGCTAATCTGCAGAATGGAAGAGTAGTTCCAGAATCATGGGAAGCATAAAAGGAAAGTGGTCCAAACATTTCATAAAGCTAGTTACTGCTGGGAAGGGAAACACAAATGAATTCTGTCTGTTTTATTGAGGAGCACATGTTTAAGAAAACAAAGAAACTTGGATCACTGATTAACTATAACCCAAGACAATATTAAGTTTACCTTAAGAGTATTAAGACCATTCAAATTAGCAGTTTTAGAAGCAATTGATCAGCTCTAAGAAGAAACATAATTGTGGGATCAGGATCTATACCTGGTGCTTGAGCAGTATTTTTGGAGTCCATTTCCTATGGTGGGAATCCTTGAACCGACTTCATACAGAGGACAGGAGCTTGGTCCTGCCTCAACTGAACATACCAGGCTCTGCTGACTTCCCATGGGAGCCTTACCTGTTTGGAGGGAACCCTCTCTCTTTTTTTGTGTGTGTATACTGGTGTCTTGTGCAGAAATAATGAGTAGTGAGCCCTTCTCCAAACCAGGAAAGGAGTAGACAGGTCAGAGATCCTCCCTTTCAGTCTTTCAACCAGCCACATCACTTTGGAGTGTTCTTGCTTAACCCCATGGTATGCTGTATCCCAGCCACAGGCCCTGGAACATTCTTGCTGTATCCAGGCCTTAGTTCTGTCAGGGACTCTGTAAGGACTCTTCCTGCTGTTTGTAAGAGACACATGGTCGAGGGAGACAAGGGTTGATATAGAGGGAGGCCAGAACTGGGAAGTGTGTGGGCAGACATCTTGAAGGATATAATCCTGAAGAAGGAGCCAGATGGGTGGCTGAAGTGAGCTCCAGAGAAGGGTACCTCGGATAGAGATGGTTAGTGGTATGGCCGAGAGACGGTCTGGAAACACGCTGGGCAAAATTTTCAGTGGAAAGTGTCAAGGTTGGGAGTAAGATGTACCAATGATGAGCCTTTCCAGGTAGTCATGGCACATGCCTTTTATCCCAGGACTCAGGAGGCAGAGCCAGGCAGATCTGCGTGATTTCAAGGCAATCCTGGTCTACAGAGCAAGATCCAGGACAGGCACCAAAACTACACAGAGAAGCCTTGTCTTGAAAAAAATTATGAGCCCCAAGAAAGAGGTTGGAGCTGGGGGTAGCCAGCAGGGCCCAGGACAGAGGCCACTGAGAAGTCAAAAGACTGTGCAGCAGGATGAGGGTATGCTGTGAGGGTATGACGTGAGGCAGGCTGCAGGACAGCAGTGGGGATTTCTCATGTAAATCAGCCTGACCATCCAGGGTCCAGTGTACAGAAGGAAATCATGGCCCTTGTATCAACTCCAGGAACCTAAATGTGCCTTTGTGGGGCTCAAAGACCAGTAAAAGTCTTTCTGTTGTGTTGATACTTGACCACATAAACTCCCCTGGTGCTCTCTGAGAGAGGTTTGTCCTTCCTGGAAACAAGCTCAGGCTGCCATACAAACGCTCAGATAGTCCCCTGGTGGGGTCGTAAGAACGTTCAACATCATCAGTGACACCCATCGAGAATGAAGAATCCTTGCTAGCAGAAATTGGTAATATTGACTTAGCGTGTGTTGATCTGGCTGTGATACTCACTGCAGAATTATGTCTAAACAAAAATCTGGGAAGGGCCTTGATATCTTTCATGGGAGAAGTTACTCCATAGGCAAAAGTGTGACCTGAGGATAGATGATTTTACACACCATAAACACCATGCTCTCACAAGTGCAGTCAGGGTGATCTTTCCCAAACACCACCCTGACTCTGCTGCTTCTCTGCTCAGACACTGCCCATAGCTGCCCAACATCCTTCTGATTTTCCAGAGCCCAACACTGCCCTTCTCTGACCTCATGTTCCATTTGAAGTTGTCACCAAACAGTGTTCCTTGGTCCACCTTTGTTCCTTCTGGTTTTATTTCTGGCATGTGCTACTTTCTAATTTAAACTCTGAGGCCCTGTCCTGTGCACACTTCCTGGTCTTCCCGCCTGTGTGAACGGTTCTATACTGCCACTACTACCTCCTATTACTGAGTTGGGATACCTGAGGGGCTCTGGGGATTGGCCTGTCTAGTGCTGGATGTGTTCCTGTGGGCCGAGGACTTATGCTGGGAACAAGGAAGCAATGAGGCAGGTAGCATGCTCCCAGGTAAAAAGGAAGAGACCACCAATGTATGTGGGCCAACTCCAGTGTACCTGGCCCTCTCCACAAGTCTGAGAGGGTGGGTATTTTTCTGGCTACCAGATAACAGCAGTGTGCCAATATTTTGCTAAGTGATTCCATGACTGAGGGGTAGGATGGAGGGTTGCTGGCAGGAGAAAGGCATAGGTACTAAGCTTCAAGGAGCTCTGCGCACTAAGGGATCTAGGCTCTCCTCCCACAGCTTGTTCTATTGGTGGGACCCTCTGGAGTCTGTAGCTCTACAGGCTGCTTGACTCCCTTCCTGGGCCCATTTGACAGTCCTGAAACAGCAGTGGGCTCCACACATCCCTGCTGTCACCACCCCAACATTGGTCAGCTGGATCATGATGTTTCAACACTCCATTTTCCTGAGGTGGTCTATTCTTACCTTTATTTCATGTTTTTCCTTCCATGCAGAAATAAATTGGACAGTCAGTGAAGGGTAAAGTCAAAGCAAGACAGAAGGGTGGACACTTGACTGGGGAAGTAGAAAGAAGAAGCTAAGTGATGGAGAGATGTTGGTAGTGTTTCAGCACTAAGTTCTCAGCAGGCTTCAGGGTGCTAGCCAAGCACCATCAACCAGTGTCACAGTAGCAACTCTCGGGAGTCTCGGTATGCCAACTGGGAAGATCCCTTGCAGAGCATGTCTGCAGAGAGCGGGCCTCTGAGAA